>NC_053135.1:18133388-18298388 GCF_010015445.1 Perca fluviatilis | reverse complement strand
GTGATAAAGCATCAATGCCTCCAAGTGTCCCATTACTTGCAATTTGCAGTGCAGTGTGCAGAGCCTCATTTTTGAGGTATTTATTCAGAACCCAAAATGTTGAAGTGATTAATTGTCAACAGTGGTATGGATATTACACTTGACATTTTGTTTGTTTTGCGGGAAAGCGCTTGAATGCCGAGATTAAAGTCAATCGTAATTGATAAAAGAAATGAGTTGAATGTCATTTAATAATGACTGTTGGAGGATCCTTAATAAATGCTGTGGTGTAACTCCTCTGGTAAAACTTTGCAAAACTGCCACACACAAAACATGAATATGCAGGATGCAACGAAACAAGATCACAAAGATATTTGTCAATGCAGATGCTTTGAACATGTTTTGATCTTTGTTCATAACTCCTCCGGTAAAAAACCGAAGTATAAGAATAAAAAAATAATAATACTTTCCAAATTGATATGCAGTTGTTATTCAAATTCCTTTAGATTCCCTTTTTTACCATTGCTTTTCTTGTAATAAGGAGTGGGCTTTGACATTACATGCATGCTCTATTGCGTGCATGTATAATTAATATTTTCTGTTAAAATAAAAGGGCTTTAATGGGGCGGCCTCTAGCTCACCCAGTAAGAGCGTTTGCCTCATGTAGGCTGAGTCCTTTGCAGCGGCAGTGTCTATCCACTGTTACTATATAATAAGGGGAAAAGCCCCCAAAAAATAATCTTAAAAAATAAATAAAAGGGCTTTAAAAAAAACGGATGCCTCATTATCACACAATATTAAATGTAGAGATGGTCTGATACCATCGTTTGCCCCCCAATACCGATTCCGATACCTGAACTTGCGAATCGGCCGAGACAGAGTACCGATCCGATACCAGTGTGTCATGTATTTTAATGTTTTAACAGCTGTACACTACTAATCCTGTATGGATGTGGTTCGGTCTGGCCAAATACACAAACAATGAACGCGACAGAACTTTATTTTATTATCCAGTTTGACAGCCAGTCATAACGGAAAAAGAGCATAAAGGAACTACTGTAAAGTAGATTTTCTTCAGGGCTAAATTACGTGGTATCAGATCGGTACATAATCTCCAGTACTCTCTGATAGCGATAGCAGCATTTTAAGCAGTATCGGAGGCTTTTCCGATATACGATATCGGTATGGGAACATCTCTAATTAAAGGTATAACTTTTGTCCCATCTCTTCCTCTCAGGTGTCTGGCAGGGTGTTACGGAGGATGGCCTCCCTCCCTTCCAGGAGCCAGTCTCCCGGTTGCGGCACCGCCGGCACCGTATCCCCCTCCCGCATCTCCCTGCGAACGTCCCAGGGCAGCACCTACGACTCGCCGATTCTCTCGGAGCCCAAACCTCTGGCCGCCGTGTTCCCCGGCACTTTCATGCCGCCCGCCTGCCCGTCGCCGACCTCTCCGACAGATGGCCCCCAGGCTCCGGGCGTCGGGTTGGTAGGAGGCCGGGGTCGCCTGGGCTCCACCCTGTCTCTGGTGGAGGGGAGGTGTCTGACGGGGTCGCCGCTGCGGTCGGGGATGACGGCCGTGCCGCAGCACTACGGCTCCACGCTGCCCCGGCAGAGCCAGCCGCTGGCCTACGGAGCCGACCCGTACGGCCTGTACCAGAGCGCCGCGCTGCCCCGTCCCGACAGCCTCATAGGTCAGTCTGAAAGATTATTTATAGTCCACTCAAATTAGTGTGGAGAACCTTGAGGTAACACCTTCTATGAAGCCTGTCTCTATAAAGCATAACACAGTTATAATGCGTTATAACCTGCTTGTTTCTACGTGTCTTTGAAACAATCAAAATATCTGTCTGTCTGTCTAATAATGCTCTATGAGCTATCATCAGACATTATTAAGTTTTTTTATAATGCCTTATAAGGTCAAATATCATATTACTCTAAAATAATTTTCTATTGTAACACATAACTGTGTTTATAATGCATTATAGAGACAGGCTTCATAGAAAAACTTTATTATTTTCTTCTTTCCTATCCCATTTAACATCTCATGACATCACAGATTTATCTTGTGAACCCACTGAAGGAGTGCTGACCCCCAATGTGGGAATCACTGCTCTACAGCTTAGAATAAAAAAGTTCAGGTTATATTACATGTCACACTTCATAGCGCAAATTCAGTTTTTTAAAGAATTATTTAGGCTCATTTATACTATGAGCAATGATACATCATAAGAGCTGTGTTTCAGGGACGTATTAGAAGTCATTTTGTTTCAGTTTGGGATGATGCTGGGCTCCGTTACACAAATAATCTCACTATATATAAGCTAGAGCATGAGGGAACGGTTTCGAACACGGTGAATATCTTTTTAAACCCTGAAAATCATGAAGTCTTCTTTATTGTTGTTCAGTTATTGTCCCTTGCAGCCTGTCATACCAGACATTCAATTTAATGGCGTGATAGAACCCTTACAGCCACATTAAACATCCATGAGAGAATATATATGTGAATACATACTGTATCTACATTCTTGTGCGTATGAGTGAACCCCTTGGGATCTTTACATCCTGCGTCCTTGACAGCGTTTTGCTTTGTAATGGCGGTTTGGTATTATGTTGCACGCCGACATGGAAGACTAATGCATTCATGTGGAGTGAAAGGTGCAGCCTTTCTTATTGCCCTCTGTTCTGTGCTCTGTCTTTTGATTCAGTGCGATTAGAGAGGTCCGTTTGTACTTTGGAAAAAGCACTTCACTGCATAGTTTTTCGCATCGCTGCTGCAGAAGAGGATGGTTTGAATGTATTTTTTTCAGCATACACAACCACGCTCCAACACTTTTTCCTCTGTGGATTAAATAACCGTTCCTTTATCTGGGGGAAAGTTGACTGACCGACGCTGATGTAATATTTTAGCACACAACACTTTTAGTGAGCAGGAGCTCTGCAGAATTTCCTGTATCTCTGTGAAGCAGTCAGAATCGCTAAATAAAGCCGCATGTTGAACAAAATAACTTTCAGGCAAACTGCAAGCCCAGCAGGGGATTTTTATTATCTCTAAGCAGGCTCAGGGAGCTCATTTCATAGTTTTTTTTGTGTCAAATTATCTTTCAGCACTGGCAGATAACACTGCTGGGTTTTGATAACATTTTAATTGATGCATGCCAGTATGAAAAATAAGGAATGTGTAATCTTTGAGGGGGGGAAATTTCACTTTTCTTCCCAGGTAGATGTTTTGAACTTATCTTGTTGGGTTATGGATCTGCAAGCAGCCTGAAGCAAAACAAGAAAAATATCACAATGCATGTGTGATTAAAAAAGACATGGGCGCATGCACACACACACACACAGACACACACACACACACACACACACACACACACACACACACACACACACACTCACTCACTCACACAAATAGAGAAACACACAAAAACACACACAGACAGAGACACGCTGCACACACACGCATACACGCACACACGAACACACCCCACATACACACAGAGAAACACATACGCACACACATACACACACACACACACACACACACACACACACACCTCCAGTATAAATGCACACCGTACAGCGGATCACTGTTGCCTGCTGTAAAGTGCTTCCACTACAATTTCTCTCTCATGTGCCATTTAGCTAATTGATGGCTGGGAGAATGAACCATGTTAGTATCTATTGGTCCTAATGGGAAGCAGTCGATAAGGAAGGTGGGGGCAGGGGGCCAGGAGTGTTTCCTCTAGTGCAGTAACTAGTAACTAAAGCTGTCAGATGAATGTAGTGGAGTAAAAAGTACAATATTTCAAGTAGAAAGTGGCAGGCTGGCTGGGACTCCACGTGAGTTTAATTCAGCTGATGAAGCAGCAAAGCTACAGAACCACAACCTCTACTCTAATACTTCAGTTTCAGCCAGTGCAGGTATAGTATGGGGAGTTTGCAAGTTTATTATTGATCCATCTGTCATTTAATGCTTTGATTAATCAATTAATTGTTGCTTAATTGCTTGTATTTTCTAACCAATAGTCTAAAACCTAAAGAGATCCAATTTTACTGTGATGTAAAACCGAGAAAAACAGCAAATGTTTGATTGATAAAAACAGTATATTCAGTTGTTACTTTGGCTAAAACGACTCTATCTCTGTCTATATCATTTGCTTTTCTTTTTTTAATGTGGTAGTACGGCAGAGGTTGACAGAGACAGTAACTAGATTGTCTGTCTTTGTTTCCTGTTGGTCATAAGATGTGACAACAGCGATGAAAATATGCAAATCATTTAGTTTATTAAACATTTTATAAGAAACAGATAAATCATGTAGGAGGGATTTTTCCAGGTACTTTTGATTCATTTGCTCAGAAAAAAATGTGTCTCTTATTAACTGGTCATGGACAACTTCCCTCCCCCCACACACGACACCACTGTGTAGCGGGTGGAGGATTTACTGTTGTAGGAGCGCTGCTGATGCTGCAGCGACACGGATTTATTCCTCCGTCCTGCCCGCTGTCACTTCTCTAAGCCGCTCCCACTGACCCATATAGGGGGTGTTTCTATCCCAAAGCCCCAGTGGAGCATCAGCGTGTGATTATCAGCTGATGACACTGGAAGACTTTATTATGCTGCGATCATTAAGTCCATTTTCATATGATGCGCGTGTCCATGTGCGCGTCCGTCTGTGAGTGTTTGGGTGTACGTCAATGATGTGCATATGCATTTATGCACCTTTTGTGTTTGTGCCTGTGTAGATGGATTGGTTGCGAGTCACTGAACTAAAGAAAATGCCTCCTATTATTTTGCCAAATGATTTTTATCATCCTAAGTCAGGCCCGTGGACGAGACGTGACGGGGAGGGGGCGGGGGGTGGGAGTACTGGATTTGTGTGGTTCGAAAGGGGGGTACTTGATTGTTATTTTTGTAACAATCAAGTACCAAAAACTGAGGAGGACACGCTGTTGGATGCTGTCCTCCTCTCCTACTTCAATGCCTAATGAATGTATCTCTTTCTCTCCCTGACCCTGTCTTTCACTGGTTGAAGCCTGAAAATATTGTAAACAAATTAATAACATAACTAATTCCACTGGTCGGACTGTTGAGCTCTGTTTCAGACTGATACCTCCGGTTGAGGCTGGTCCTCATCCTCAACACAGGCCTTTTTCAGTCGCGGAAAATACTTTTCAATACCCATCTGGATTGAAGCAGCAAACCGAGTCGGGTAATGCGCCGTATCTGACGCTGACAGCCAATGACCAAGCGTCCGTGTTTTACAAGTCGGGTGTGAGAACGGGTTGGCAATTTGACAACATTGTAGTAAATATTTCTGGTGCATCAAAAAGCATACTTAGTATTTTAACCTCTGCAAAAAACTGCAAAAAAAGAACCTCTATTCTTCCACTCGGCTGGCCACGGGCCTGTAAGTGGCCTAATGCGTCGCCTAAGTCCTTATTCCCAGTTATCCTGCAGATCCAACATAATCCCAGATTACATGAGGAAGATAAGAAATAGATGGATATACAAGATTAGGCTATTAATGATCAACTGCTCTCAAAGCTCTGGTAGTGAAACCTGGTGAGCAGCCAAAACACCAACCTAAGCTGGGAGATGATCTCTTTTTATTTTTCTGTGGAATCGGTTAAAAAAATTGCAACGTCACCAGCGTGGTTAAGGTTTTTAACTACGAGCGAGTGGAAAGTAGGAGAGAGAGATTCAATTGTATCTGCGCTAATAGTGCAATGATACCCAGAGCAGTATGTGGAGAGAAAAAATAAGAATTACGATTTGCTATATAGCTAAAAATAGAGTAAAAATGGATGTAGCTAATAATACTGAATACATAGTTGGAATACAGTTCAAATAGTTATCTTTAAGTAATGGATAAATGGTTGAAATGTCAATGCAAACTTGACAAAACCAACCTCTACGTTGACCGTTCAATGCCATGTAATTGTAACTGTAACAATGTCTTCTTTTCCATAATAGTGTTGCATAACATCCATTTTGAAATCAATTCCAAAAGAGTGTTTGGGAACAACTGTAATAGTGGAAGAGTTTGACCCAAACCTCTTCCACTTGCGCATGAATCATGGTTTCTTCTGGCACATTTCAGGCTTTTTTTGGTACCTTAAGCATCCTTTAACCCGAAGGTCACAGTTGTTTTTGGTGTGTGTTCCTGAAGAGCGACTTAAGAAAGGGAAAAAGAAACCCAGGTCCAGATTCAAACACTATCCCAAATACAACAAGTGCACATTTTCTATTCAGTATTTCTCAAAGAGTGGTTAACCGTCTGAGGTCTAAGAGCATTTTAACATATCTTCTTAAATTCACCTTTTCAGGCTATTTGCATATAACTGATCCCCATGTGTTTCGTATCCAAATGTTCACAACAAACTCAGCGTTTAGTACAGTGACGCCCAAATTAGTTCCAGAGCGATGTATAAAGAGATAATTTGTTCCTAAAGCTGAAAAGTTGATGTTTGCTTTTTGAAATTTTCTCAAATCTCTTGTGGAAAAAAACCTATACTTGTTTTGGTGCTTGAAATGAGTTTACAAAAGTCTTGGGTTTACAAAAGTAGTGTAAAAAATGACATTTTGTAATATTGCTTTTTGAGTAGGAGTGTTGTCAAACATCGCTTGGACTTGCCGGTGCGTCTTTTGTCCTCCAGAGGGTTAATTAAAAGCGAACCCTGGTGGTGGTCGGCGAGCAGATTTTTCACGTTTTAAATTAAAAATTCACAAACCGTGTTTCCCAAACTGTCTGCCAACGACTTCAAACTGTTAGAAGTATAGATCTGTTGTTAACAATATTAAATGAAAATTGTTATTTGTATCGGTACGTTTGAGCCTCCAGTTTATGTCTCAAATGTCCAGCGGCATTTGAAGGAAACACAGAGGAATAAAGTTGACGTCACTGTCAACTTACGAGATTGATCGATGTCTTCAGACAGACATTGCTCTCCTGATGTCTCAGCGTAAGATAAGATGGAAACCGAGACAATGAGTGACTCAGCTGTTTGTAAGAGCTGTCATTTCATTTAGCTGTAATCTGTAATATACGGTTGGAGTTGGAGTTTTTGGGGACATTTTGGCAGTTAGGTGGTCCGTGAGATTTTTGTTTTATTGGGTAAGTGCTCCTTGGTCTGAAAAGGTTTGAGAAACCTTGTTCGGTTACACTTTACTTGAAGGTATCTACATAAGAGTGATATGACACTGTCACGAACGTGTCAAACATAAACAAGTCATAAACGTTTATGACATAACGCTTCTTTTAGTAAGTGTCATGACTGTGTCATGTGTTCATGACAGTGTCATGTCACTCTTATGTAGATACCTTCAAGTCAAGTGTTACCCATTGTCTAAAGGAAGGCTCTTTGCGATAAGAGACCAGAGTTTTTCCGTCTTATGTAAAGAGAGCTGCGGAAGCAAATAGCTCCTCCATCACAGGCTCGGAGTGCAAATTGTGTGCTTCAGCTTGTTGGACTGATCCACCGCTGCTGCCGCAACCCTCCCCTCTCGTGCCCTAAAGCCTCTTTATAATTGGAGCGCTCTTTGAACCGATCTGCTCCAGAGATTGGAGGATGGTAAAAACCCTCTGCTCAGCTTGTTTGACTTGCTGATGACAACGCCTGCAGCACACTGAGTGGCCAGAGTCTTTGCGCGAGCACAACAGCAGTAGGGATAAGTTGGCTTTATGAAGTACAGTGTTTGGCACAATCTCCATTTGCATGGCCTCACCTAGGGATGACTAGTACGGGAACCATGTAATGAGATGTGCATATGAATTCATGCATGACGGGCAGAGAGAGGCTTTATTCGGTTGTTACTGATTTTACACAGCTTTCTTTTCAGTCCGAGATAAGGAAGTATGATTTGATCATTCTGCAAAAGATCCTGACTGAAATGATCTCTGTACGTGGCAGTGTTGTAGTCAAGACCACCTAAACCGAGACCAAGTCATCACCAGAACCAGAGTGTAGCGAGACCGAGACAAGACCAAGACTTTGAGGGGTTGAGACCAAGAGAAGACCAAGACTTTGAGGGGTTGAGACAAGACCGAGACTTTGAGGGGTTGAGACCAAGAGAAGACCAAGACTTTGAGGGGTTGAGACCAAGAGAAGACCAAGACTTTGAGGGGTTGAGACCGAGACAAGACCGAGACTTTGAGGGGTTGAGACCGAGACAAGACCGAGACTTTGAGGGGTTGAGACCAAGAGAAGACCAAGACTTTGAGGGGTTGAGACCGAGACAAGACCAAGACTATGAGGGGCTAAGACCGAGAAAGACCAAGACTTTGAGACCGAGACAAGACCGAGACTTTGTGGGGCCTAGTCCGAGAAAAGGTTGGAAAAACCCATAGTAACCCTTTTAAGATGAATCGCCTACCTCAAAATCTCTGAAAAGACAGGTTGTCGTCAGTAGTTTCCAAATAATAACTTAATAAAAACAAAGTATGAATTAAGTTCACTTGCCTATGTTTGTACTTGTGTACCTGCAGGGCTTCACAGTTCGTACGTCGGTCAGGCAGGGCAGATGGATTCAGAGCTGAGGGCAGCGCTGTCTCCAGACTGCCACATGACGCCCGTGTTCGATGAGCGCTCCTTCCACAGCCCCCTGTACCACAGCCCCACCCACGACCCCCAGGGCTCGCTCTACAGGACAAACACAGGTACGTTACAGACATGCTTTGATTTAATCGTAAAATCAACATTTTTTACGGTATTATTGCCTTGTCTCGTATAGTCTTCTCACAGTTTTGTCGACATAAATCCCTAAAAAAATCAGCAAAAAAGTTGTCTTAGCCATCAAATAGTTTGGCGTGTGTCTGTGTGTCTGTGCGTGTGTGCGTCCCACTTTTTAAACCAAAGTTACATCCTTGATTGAGTTACTAAAACGGCCCTTATATCCCACATCAGCGTCCCCCTCGGGAGCCCCGGTTCCCCAGCTTGAGAAGCTGGGCTCACTTTCACATCTGCTCTGAAGATTATGTCTCTAAAAAAACATGTGTGGCGGCATTGAGGGTTTACAGGCACAGAAAACTGTTGTTACTACGGCTCCCCGAGGTCAGAACTTAATTAGGCTGAAACCTTTTCATGTTCTCCGCCGGTTCTTAAAGGAAGCCTTTTACAGAATGAAATTAACGAATGTATTGAGTGTCAATAACCTTGAAAATTTGTAACTCTGGCTTCCAAGGGAATCTTCCCATGCAGCTCGCCTTAGCACATTTGGGCCAATCTCGAATATTCGTGACTGCATGCATAAAATAACTTGTCAAAGACAAATGATTATTATCAGTAGCAGCCATTAGTGGGCGGCCCTTCTGGCATTTGCCCAAATTCCAGATGGCCAGTCCGCCACTGCACTTACGTAGCATGATAGTACCTTCTCTTTTATGTGACATTGGATGTATTTTTGCACTTGATAGCTGTGGCTCAGGTGGTAGAGCACCTACCAATCGGAAGGTTGGTGGTTTGGTCCCAGCCCTGCAGTCCCATGTCGAAGGGCCCTTGGGCAAGACACTGAACCCCGAAAAACCCAGGTGGCACCTTGTATGGCAGCCTCGGCCACAGTGTATGAATGCGTGTGAATGGTGAATGGTTCCTGTGCTGTTGTCGTTAACACTAGAAAAGCGCTATATGAATACAGTCTATTTACATTTACAAACTGCCTTTTCTGAACCCCAAAACAAAAACCTGGATATAATTTATTTCCAAGTCATGTTTGTCATGTCCCTCGTTTCATTTTCCCCAGGTATGGCGACCCTCCCTAGGGCCACGAGCCACTGCGGCACGCTGCCGTACCAAAGAAGCAGCTACGGGCTGAGCACCGCGGCTCTGTTTGTCGACTCCTACGGGGTCTCCGGCGAGCCCGTCTTCTCCCACCGCCACTCGGGACTGGTGGAGCGGGTGGTCACGCGCACCCCGTCCATCGAGAGCATCCATAAAGACCCCAGGTACTCCCGCACAAACACACTTTCAGACGTAGGTTGATGTACAGAATGCAGTTCCATTAACATTACATAAACTATGTCCACATTTAAAAACCAACTCAAAACCTTATTTTCTCAGGCATTTGTTTAATGTGTGTGTGTGTGTTGTGTGTGTGTGTGTTTGTCTGTGTGTGTGTTTGTGTGTGTGTGTGTCCGTCTGTCTCTGTGTGTGTATGTGTCTCTCTCTCTTCATGTGTGTATTTCTCGGTGTGTGTGTCTATATGTGTGTGTATTTCTCTCTGGTTGTGTGTGTCTCTCTGTATGTGTGTATTTCTCTCTGGTTGTGTGTGTCTCTCTGTATGTGTGTATTTCTGTCTGTTTGTTTGTGTGTGTGTGTCTCTCTGTCTGTCTGTGTGTGTGTGTGTGTTTGTCTCTCTATATGTGTGTGCATTTCTCTGGTTGTGTGTGTCTCTCTCTGTATGTGTTTGTATTTCTCTCTGTTTGTTTGTGTGTGTGTGTGTGTGTCTGTCTGTCTCTCTGTATGTGTGTGTATTTCTCTCTGTTTGTTTGTTTGTGTGTGTGTGTCTGTATGTGTGTGTGTATTTCTTTTTTTTTTTGCGTGTGTGTCTGTATGTGTGTATTTTTCTCTGTTTTTGTGTGTGTGTGTGTGTGTGTGTGTGTGTGTGTCTCCCTTCTAGCCCCGCCCCTGTTGGTGTTACGTCTTACAGAGAAGGGTTAGAGTGTAAAGTGACAGTTTTTGTTTTCCCCCTCAGGGAGTTTGCTTGGCGTGATCCCGAGCTGCCGGAGGTCATCCACATGCTGCAGCATCACTTCCCCTCCGTCCAGGCCAACGCCGCCGCCTACCTGCAGCACCTGTGCTACGGAGACAACAGGGTCAAGGTGGAGGTAAGAGGACAGGGACACGCTGCGCTGCTGTCTGACTATATATAACAGGACAGACGTCCAGAGGTGTATAGTCCAGGTGCCAGAAAGTAGAAATCCTGTCCAGCAGTTGTCCCAACCATCACTAAACCAGCTCCTCTACCAGGTAGATGAGCTCGTTAGTGAAAACACCTGTTCTAGATGTAGAGGCAGATCCAAAAACATGGCAGGATTTTTACTTTCTGGCACCTGGACTATACACGTCTGCAGACGTCACAGTCATGGCTCACTCCTCTGCAGTGGGTCAAGACATTTACTTAAATAAAACAAGTACTAATACCACACTGTAAAAATACTCTGTTACAAGTAAAAGTCCTGCGTTGAACATGTTACTTCAGTAAAAGTCTGTAAGTATCATCTCGAAAATGTAGTTAAAATTAATTTAATTAAAAGTAAAGAACTCTCCTCCCATTGTAGAAAGATCCAACCAGTTGTGTGTTTAATGGTCTCATCATCTCAGCTGGACTTGTAGCCGTTATATTGTCGGCTGGTTTACTTTAGAATCAAACATCAGATTTTATAAACTACATGTGTTTTGTGTGCAGGAATCTTAATGTGTAAAGTAACTAGTAACTAAAGCTGTAACAGATGAATGTAGTGGAGTAAAATGTAGAATAATTCTCTCTGAAATGTAGCAGAGTAGAAGTAGAAAGTGGCATGAAAAAAGACACAAGTACCTCAACATTTGGACATTTGGAGTGCAGTACTGGGGTAATGTACTTAGTTACATTCCAGAGCTGGTACTCAGGAGGGCACTGCCACGTTTAAAAGGCTTCACTCGCCACCAAAGACACTTTTAAAACATGTGCAGCGGGCGCCTGGATTGCTCAGTTCGTAGAGCCGAGGACCAGACCTCTATATGTGGGCACCCGCCCACATATAGAGGTCTGGTCCTCGACGCAGTGGGCCAGGGTTCGACTCCGACCTGCGGCCCTTTGCTGCATGTCATCCCCCTCTCTCTCTCCCCTTTCATTTCTTCAACTGTCCTGTCAATAAAGGCCTAAAAATGCCCATAAAATAAAAAAATAAATAAAAAAAACCTGTGCAGCTCCAGTAGTTTTTCCTATGCAGTTTTCCTTGAGGAACCATTCGACCAAAACATGTTTAAAATAAAAAAGGACCTCCCCCAGAGTGCAAACTCTCAAAACTAAATGTGTTTAATTGCTCATTGCTGCAAGTGTCTCATATTGTATGCCTACACTGTCTCTAAGAGTTTAGCCTCAGCTTACAGGGTTTGAAATTGGACATTTTCTTTTTTGCTGCCAAACTCTGAGCCAATGCGCCATCTGCTCCAACAAAACTTCAAGTAGCATTGGTGCCAAATGTGCCGAAAAAATGCCTCTCGCTCGCTCTCTCTCTCTGCTCTGCTTCCTGTGCAGTAAATAACTCCCAACACAATGGCGGGGCTTCACGCGAGAGCCATTTCAGTGCCGTTTGGTTTGTTTGGCGATGAGCTTCTTAATTAGCCTTCGCAGCGGCCTGGAAACGCGCCTGCTCGCTGTGCCCGAAACCCAAATGTTTTCAGTGACGGTTTGAACACAGAATCAGAGAGAAGCGAGGGGGGGGAGCGTCTGCTGCTCTCCCGAGACGGGTTTATTTTCGAGATGACACTAGAAAGTTTTGAAGATGCCACAGTTCTGCATGTTTCCGCCCCGGTTTCATTCTCCGAAATGAGTGCATGTCTTTTCTTCTTTTTAAAAGTGACTTTTGTTTATTTAAAATCCAAAACATATTCATTTAGAATGGCTTTTAATACATAGTAGCGCTGTGACATTTTTCCTTTCTTCCTCCTGCTTTTATGTAACTTTTTATTTCACTGTATTCTATGTTTTTTTCTTTTTTATTGTATGTGAGGTTGTTTTATTCTTGTTCCTTGATACCCGCTGTCTGCTGTAAAGTGCTATATGAATACACATCCAAAATCATGTTTTGTAAAGAAACAAAACTGGCTAAAAACTTTTATTAACATGCAATAATAGTTAGTTTTTTCATGACATCCATCATTTTTAAAGATAAGGTGACAGTTCATTCTATGTGGGGGATCATAGTTGTAGATTTATATCCCATATTTAGAAAAGGTAGATTTGTCCCCCATAATAAAATATGAAAGACAACCCACTCCCCAAAAGGGGTCCAAATAACTTTTCAGGGGGCTCAAAACATGTATGGAAAACAAGAACTGTTTCTACTTGTGCTACATTGGGGGGGGGGTTAAAGAAACACAACAGGAGCAAGAAAAATGGTATGTAGATTTAAACATAGAAGCTTTCTCGTAACAGATTTGTTGTTGAGATGTACATTATTCCTAAATATGACCCTAAAGGAGACTTTTTGCGTCAATAACAAACACCAAAGATACCTGACCAAGCGTCTCTTTTTGACGCGCTGGGTGTGAGAATGTGCGATTTGAAGTTCACCCATCTCTGTGATTGGTCCCCTGCTATGCAGGTGTGTCACCTGGGAGGGATCCAGCACCTGGTGGACCTGCTGGATCACAAGCTGACCGAGGTCCAGAAGAGCGCCTGCGGGGCCCTGAGGAACCTGGTGTACGGCAAGGCCACCGACAACAACAAGGTGGCGCTGAGGAACTGCGGCGGCGTGCCCGCCCTGCTGCGCCTCCTCCGGAAAACAACCGACAACGAAGTCCGCGAGCTGGTCACTGGTACGTCAAGTCAGGGTTAACTTAGTCTAGTCTCGCGTTGCCAGACCTTCCTCCACAGCGCTGCGGAGGAAGGTCTGGCTAGTCCACACAACACTCGGGATGGGAGGAAAACGTGCTCTGGTTTATTGGCATTTCTTTAAACCAATCACAATAGTCTTGGGCGGGGCTAAGCGCCGGACGGAGCCACGGAACTTGTTTTGGTGGAACATGTGTACGTTCAAAAGTAGTTTTAGTCGTGCAACAGAAAACTCCGATTGGACAGATAGTCTAGCTAGCTGTCTGGATTTACCCTGCAGAGATCTGAGGACCATAACCATAGTCCTCACAAATCCACCAGAGTTCAGGACGCCAACACAGAGACAGAGGAAGGGGACGATCGCCTGGCCGAAAAGAGGGACATCTGGCAGAATTTCTGGCAGCAACCGGATTTATCCCGGAAATGAAACGTCGTTGATATAGACTAGGTAGCTGCAAACTCATGTCTTTATGTTCCTAAATTCAAGTGAAAGCATCATCCACATTGACAAAACATTCATCCCGCTGTGATGCGTGTGGGCGTCCGGCTGGCTGCGAGGCCCGTTGGTAGCCCAGCTCGCTCGCTGGCTGAGCGTTGGCCCGTGTCGTCGTCTGACTGGCCGGCTGCGTATTAATCTGTGTATCGTCTGTTCTGTGGGAGGTGAGAGCGACAGCGGCTTAAGCGCGCGCCGCTCACAGAACAGATCTCGGCACAGTCCTCGGGACAGATGCTTAGATAATTGTGCTTCGGAAAAAAAAACAGAACGGCACTGACAGCTCTGCAGCCACACCACACAGACTGTTTAATACCGGCAGATATGAAGCTGCTAGACGCCTCAGATTCTCGGCAAAGACATCGAGGAGAGTCTTTACTTTGATATAAAGCTGTGGGAAAGATTCTATTTTTACAGCGCAAGTCAGGATTACAATTCTTACAAGCTGTACTCCATACTTTAGTGGACCCAAATGGCTGCAGGATGTCCAGTTTGTTCTGCTCTTTAACTACCATAACCCCACGGAAAGTCGCAAGCTAATGTTAAGAAAATTTTAATTTTACATAAATATATATATATTTTTTTTGTTTAGCAATTTTTATTGATTTTTCATTAAACCAAGTAACATTCTCTACAGTACATATTGGACCAAATGTATACAAAGAAAGTATGGCTGTGTTATACAGATACAAAACAGTGTGAAAGATATCCCCATCCCACCCCACCCCACCCACCCATCCCAGTTTGTCCCTTTAAGTCCAGATCATCACAAAAATAATTGATCAATGAAGTGCTTGTCCAACGAGGCATTGTAGAAGAAGCATATACAATTTAGCACAACATTTCAAAGTAAGTGATTACTAGTAAAGGAGAAAGTAGAGGAAAATAAAGCAAAAATAACGATAATAATAATAATAATAATAATAAAATAGTAACATAACTAAGTAAACAAGTCAAGCCAAATAAATAAAAATAAATAAATGGATAAATAAAAGTAAAAGGTGGGAGGTTGCCGCTCCGCTATAATAATAGCACCTTAGTCATCCTTATCTAATGGTGTTTGCAAGCTCTCGTAGTACTTTAAAAAAGGGGCCCAGACCTTCCCGAATGTTTGCAAGGAGCCTTTACGGGTATATCTGATCTTCTCAAGTTTCAGGAAGTGCATAACATCTCTAATCCATCTAGTGAAGCTGGGGGGTGCTTGTTCCTTCCAGGAGAGCAGGATGAGACGCCTGGCAATCAGGGAGGTGAATGCTATGAGGGGGCGATTTTCAAGAGTAAATCCAAATAAGGCACTTATAGGGTTGAGGGTGATGTTTCTTTGAAGCATCTTAGAGTAGGCCCCAAAGATGTTGGCATAAATATATATTTTTTTATAAAAATAAGAATGTTTCCAGGAAGTAAATTCTTTCTCGCTTTGTACATTAATTGTGCCATTTTAAAATAAATTAGATATGGATCTAATGTATGGACATGTCAGAGCATATGACTTTAGGAATAGTGCATTAGTTAGGGTACTAGTATGTAACCCCTGTTTATTGTGGGTACTAATATGTAACCCCTCTTCCTTGGTGCCCCCAGGCGTCCTGTGGAACCTCTCGTCGTGTGACGCGGTGAAGATGACCATCATCCGCGACGCTCTGAGCACGCTGACCAACACGGTGGTCATCCCCCACTCGGGCTGGAGCAGCGGCGCGCACCGCGACGAGCACAAAGTCAAGTTCCAGTCCTCGCTGCTGCTGCGGAACACCACCGGCTGCCTGAGGTGAGGAACCAATCAGACGCAGCAAAGCGCAGCCTTACGTCACACACATTGTTTTCTTTTTTTAGTCTTTCTCTCTTGTTCAGGGGTGGAATGTGACTAAGTAGCATTTCCAATGCAGGACTTTTACTGTAACAGTATAGTTTACAGTGTGGTATTAGCACTTTTACGCAGTAAATGACCTGAATACTTCTTCCACCACTGCTCAAGTTCTATGCTGAAAAAATTATCCCCCCTTTGGTTGAAAAATGTAATAACATTTTGAAAAAGAACGATTGATGCCACCATTATTCTAGTTTTTATCGACGTTAATCATCATGCTGATGAGGTTCATGCATATTGATCACGTTTTACATTTCACACAGCACACCCCTTCACAGTTAATCTGTCCCAAAACTACACAAATCCATTCTCATTTCTTAATAAAAATGGATTTAACAAAGTGCTTCGCCTCCAAAGCCCTGAGTGGAGACTTCCCGCTTCACATGCTGCAGACTGGCCTGATTGGACGGGTGCCAGACATTCTTTATTGTCAGGAGCCAATCAGGACAGAGTCCAGGTGTGTTTCCTGAACTAGTCAAAAAAAGAATGTCTTTAACTTCTCAAACAAAATGAATTTGAATGGCTTCATTAATCATCTTTGATCATGGCTGTACACAAACTGGTGATTCTTTAAATAGCTTTAAATGGCTCCGTGCTGCAGATAAACTGCATCCCTCTCCCCAGAAGCCTCCAGCATTTTTCTATCTGCATTCACGCTGTGGATTGATGGTATAGAAATGCATTGTGGGAGTCATGTGCTGTTGTGCAGTCGTCTCATGTCAGCTCTCCATTAGTGGCAGTTGCAGGTTCCTATTGGAGAATCGGCTCCCTCCTTTACTTGTATCTGGGCAGGTTTTTAAGCCACCCTGTGGGGAAATCCACACACTGCACCTCAGTCTGAACGTGTGTGTGTGTGTGTGTGTGTGTGTGTGTGTGTGTGTGTGTGTGTGTGTGTGTGTGTGTGTGTGTGTGTGTGTGTGTGTGTGTGTGTGTGTGTGTGTGTGTGTGTGTGTGTGTGTGTGTGTGTGTGTGTGTGTGTGTGTGTGTGTGTGGGTGGTGTGTGTGTGTGTGTGCGTGCGTGTGCGTGCGCGTGAGGAACCTGAGCTCAGCAGGGGAGGAGGCGAGGAGTCAGCTGCGTTGCTGTGAAGGTCTGGTCGACTCGCTGCTTCACGTCCTCAAAGCCTGCGTCAACACCTCCGACTACGACAGCAAGGTGCCGCAAACACACACACACACACACACACACACACACACACACTTTTGTTACTTCATGTCACAATTTATTCCTAGGAGACTTATCCTAACCCAAGTGGTAATTTGTATATAGGCCTAACAGAATGTTCTGTATTTATGACTGTAGCTATAATTTAATTTTTTTATTTGGCCACGGGGCAAAGTCCGAGTCATAAGCTGCCATAAGCTGCCAGAACTTTATTTTACGGGTTTCTTTGTTAGAGTGTAGGATTACAAGTTATGTCGGTTTTGCGGACAATGCCCGAGATATTTGGACTTTTATATCTCTCAGATCGTGGAGAACAGCGTGTGCACCCTGAGGAACCTGTCCTACCGGCTGGAGGTGGAGATGCCCTCCTCTCGTCTCCTTGGCAACCCGGAGTTGGACACCCTGCTGGGCTTCTCCTCGCCGGCCAAGGAGCTGGACTACCTCTGCTGGGGCAAGAGGAGGCGCGGCCGGAAGAGGGGCGGCTGGCCCGACGACAAGGTACCAACTCACGGAGGGGGGGGTTGAGGTGCTGGAAGAATCTGGGAAATGGAGGAGAATATACACCATCTCACTCTCATCGCGTCAAAAAACGACGCTTGGCCGGGTGCCTTTGGCGTTTGTTGCTGACGCAAAAAGTCTCCTTTAGCGTCATGTTTAGACGCGCTTGGTCGGGACTCTCGCCGTCACATTTGACGCTCTGGGTCGGGGCGTAAGTTTAACTGACAAGCGGCACAACAACGGGACAGTTAGGTTTAGAAAAAGATTGTGGGTGGGGTGTACAAAATGTACGTTTCAGTGACACGCCGCAGCAACCGTGGGTTTGATTCCGAGCTGGGGATCTTTGCTGCATGTCATTCCCCTCTTTCTCCCCATTTCCTATCTACAGCTGTCCTGTCTATTCAATGCTTAAAATGCCTAAAAAATACTATAAAATCAAACAAACAAACACATTTTCCAATATTTTCTGCATGTGTTTTTGTGCGTTTGGCACAGTGGGACGGCGTGGGGCCGATCCCGGGTTTCTCCCAGCCTCTGAGGGGGGCGGAGCTGCTGTGGCACCCGGTGGTGGTGAAGCCGTACCTCAACCTGCTGGCCGAGAGCTCCAACCCCGCCACGCTGGAGGGCGCCGCTGGCTCGCTGCAAAACCTCTCCGCCGGCAACTGGAAGGTAGGACGCCGGAAAGTTCACGAAGCAGACTCGCCACTTCTGTTTGACCATGTTTTGTCCTTTTTTTCTTTAGTTTATACTAGGGAGTTAGGTCTAGAAACTGTATTTTTTTTTAACAGATTTAAGTAATAAAACTTGTGTGTGTGTGTGTGTGTGTGTGTGTGTGTGTGTGTGTGTGTGTGTGCGCGTGCGTGTGCGTGTCCGTCCAGTTCTCGGCCTACATCCGGGCGGCGGTGCGTAAAGAGAAAGGTCTGCCCATCCTGGTGGAGCTGCTGAGGATGGACAACGACCGGGTGGTCTGCTCCGTCGCCACCACCCTCCGCAACATGGCGCTGGATAGCCGCAACAAGGAGCTGATAGGTACACACACACACACACACACACACACACACACACACACACACACACACACACACACACACATAATCAATAGACTGATTCCTGAAACTCAAACTGTGAAAAGATCATCTTCACACTTGAGTCAGAAACTACTTTTTTTTAATATGACATCATACAGTATGTTTTTTTTTTTTTTTAAGTGCTCATATTCTGCTCATTTTCCAGTTCATAATTGTATTTAGAGGTTGTACCAGAAAAGGTTTATGTGGTTTAATTTTCAGAAAACCCCATGTTTTTGTTGTACTGCACATTGCTGCAGCTCCTCTTTTCACCCTGTGTGTTGAGCTCTCTGTTTTAGCTACAGAGTGAGACATCTTACTTCTGTTCCATCTTTGTTGGGAGTCGCACATGTGCAGTAAGGACTACTAGCCAGTCAGAAGCAGAGTATGAGGGCGTGCCCTGACAGTACCTAGGTAAGGACTACTAGCCAGTCAGAAGCAGAGTATGAGGGCGTGCCATGCTAGCAGCTAGGCGAGCATTATAACGTGTGTTCCAAAGTGACCACGTTTGTCTCTGAAGTAAAGGCTGGACTACAATAGAGCTGTTTGGAGCAGTTTGTGAACAGTGTTTTCTGTTGGAGATGGTAAGTCCCTTTGGGGGGGGACTTTGGGCTTTTTCACTTTGTAAACCTATAATGTGCACAAAAAAGATATAAAACACAATAAAGGAAAGGGAAAAAAACAAAAAACAAAACATAATATGAGCACTTTAAGACTGAGAAACATGCTTCTGCTAACAGACTCCTTAATGTACGGTATTTCATCCGACTGTATTGTGAAGTATTGAGCTTTTTATTCCAGTAAAAGTACAGATACCCTGCGGTGGAATGTAACTAAGAACATGTACTTAAGTACCAAATGTTGAGGTACTTGTACTTTACTTGAGTCTTTTCTTTTCATGCCACTTTCTACTTCTACTCCGCTACATTTCAGAGAGAAATATTGGACTTTTTACTCCACTACATTCATCTGTTCCAGCTTTAGTTACTAGTTACTTTACACATTAAGATTCCTGCACACCAAACACATGTAGTTTATAAAATCTGATGTTTGATTCTAAAGTAAACTAGCCGACAATATAACGGCTACAAGTCCAGCTGAGATGATTAGACCATTAAACACACAACTGGTTGGATCCTTTACTCTTTCTACAATGGGAGGAATTTTCTGCATACTTTAAGGACATTTTTCTGATGACACATACTTTTAGTTAATAACATTTTCAATGTAGGACTTACACTTGTAACAGAGTATTTTCACAGTGTGGTATTAGTACTTTTACTTAAATAAAGGATCTGAACACTACCGTGTCTGTAAAGCT
The DNA here is from genome assembly GCF_010015445.1 of Perca fluviatilis. Classification (NCBI taxonomy): domain Eukaryota; kingdom Metazoa; phylum Chordata; class Actinopteri; order Perciformes; family Percidae; genus Perca; species Perca fluviatilis. Next base: position 18,278,467 of record NC_053135.1, on the reverse strand, counting down.
TCACAAGTTTTACGACAAAGTCCAAAGACCAAGTCCATGTTCTGCGTCTCCTCCTGCAGGAAAGTACGCCATGCGGGATCTGGTGAACCGGCTGCCCGGTGGCAGTCCGACGGCGCTGTCAGACGAGACGGTGGCGTCGGTCTGCTGCACGCTGCATGAAGTCACCAGCCGCAACATGGAGAACGCCAAAGCTCTGGCCGACAGCGGAGGCATCGAGAAGCTGGTGGACATCAGTAAAGGACGGGGGAAAGGGTACGAAACGGCAGAGAAACGTCACGGGGAAATCTGTTCGCAGGGTTCATCAAGTCGTTCATCAAGTCTCTGCAAAACACGCCAGCTTTTACTTTTTTAGTAGTCTGGCAGTGCTGTGTCGACTAGCCAGACATTCCTCCACAGCACTGCGAACCTTTAACTTTAATTCCATTTCATTTTTTAAAATTTTGCTGCACGATATGAAGGCATAATGTTGAATATCTTATAATAACTGTATTACTTGCGATAAATAACCAGATATTAAAGCGTATTCAGTTCTGCTGCTTTCACTGTTCTGCTAAAATACAACAAACTGCTTGTTGAGTTTAAAACAAAGGAAAGGAAATCATTTCCAAATTTATTTTATTGAACAAATTGAACATTTTTTTTTAATATAAAAGGCAGCACTAAAAAAAACAATGCCATTACATTTTAAAGTGTATTTTTCTGCTATTTTCTCTCAACTAACACAGAAAATCTCTGAGTTTCTTGCGCAATATGTTGCAGCCTTTCGCGATGTGTTTATTGCACAAGTTGATATTGTGATATTTAAAAAAAAAAAAAATGTAAAAAAACAAGTAGAAAAGGATTTCCAGTGACTTTTGAGTCATTTTCTCAGAACAAAAGGTACTTTAGTGGTATCTCACTGGTGTTAGAGTTTTGTGATGTGTGAAACGACTTCATGTGTTGATTCGGCAGGTACTCGATGAAGGTTGTGAAGGCGGCAGCGCAGGTGTTGAACACGCTGTGGCAGTACAGAGAGCTGAGGAACCTCTACAAACAGGTCGGTACCAGCAGGAGCGTCTAGAAAGCAAGATAAACCCTCTTTTTTTGTTTTTTTCTTATAAGTGACTGATAGGAACATCAATCTTTGACATTGGTCCAATATTAAGAGAGATCGCTGCAGTCGGCAGCCACAGACCGGGCTGCAATGTGATCCTACAGACCTATGGGGCAAATGTGCATCGTCAATTTGGTCCACTAAAAGTGCCTTATTTCTTGCTGACAGGCTCAGATTATTATTCTAAGTGTCTGTCAACATTAATGAAAGGATCCCTACAGAGATAGACCTTTAAAACCTCTTTAAGACCTTTCTGTTAAACCAGAAACAGATCTGAGGTCGCTAGCGCTAAACCCACCAGACTCCATTTAAAAAAACAATACCTTTAGAGTGTATCGAGCCAACATATTTCCACATTTAAATCTGTAAACTACGTGTTTATTTCAACCAAAACTAGAGTTGTGATGGTTGGAAAAGTGGAAAGATGAACCAAGACGGCTTTTTGTAGTTTAATTTTTTCTGTCGACATTGAATGAAGTGTGTTTTACGATGCTAAAATGACTGTTCATTTACATTGAGTCTGGTAGTTTAGTGAACGCAATTTGACGGATGTTTTTATGTTTAAAAAAAGGATCTTACTCTTTAACAGAAAGGTCCACCTCCTTAGAAATCCTTTCCATAATGTTGTCAGACACTTAGAATATTAATCTGAACCTATGGACGTAAATAGAAAGTGCGCAATTGTCCTATTAATACTGGACCAATGTCAAAGATTGTTGTTCCCATTAGTCACTTAGACACAAAAACATGGGAAATATAAAATAAAACGAAGTTACCCTTTAAAAAAACCATAGTAGTTGGTAGTTTTTGAGTCTCTGCACTAAAATGCATGCTTATAATTTGTTTTGCACATGTGTGAGTATTTCTAACTGTACTGATGAACTCTGTGTGTGCAGGACGGCTGGAACTACACTCACTTCGTCACTCCCGTCTCCACGCTGGAGCGAGACCGCTACCTTTCCCAGCCGACCCTGCCCACCGGCCCGCTGCAGATGTCCCCCGTCATCCAATCAGGTGAGACGAATTTCTCCAATAGGAGACAATAAAGACTTATCTTATTTGGGGGGTGAGGTCAAACTGCATTCGGATTACAGATTACAGATTACAACATCAAACAATAAGGAAAATCCTATGAAGTAAGAAAGTATACATCTATAGTTAGTCCGTTAGTCATGCCATGGGCCCATCCCACGTGGAATTACAAGACACCAGCAGCCTGTTTAACAGACCTCTTCCGGTCTCGCATATACATATCATGCGGGGAAATACCTGAATTACAGAAAACAAAAAGCAAATAAATGTGTTAAGCATAATATGAGCACTTTAAAAAAGTTTTATGTTGGAGTTTGTAATTCCAAAAATGTTAATTTTGACTTGAAGATTTTCATTTTCACTGTAAATGCATATCGGTTCCAAATATCCGTTATCGGTTTCATTAACTACTAATAATCGGTATCGATATCGGCCCTGAAAAGCCAGCATCGGTCGACCCCCTAATTTAAACAACACATCGGACTGTATCTGTCAATTCTGAAATAATTCTTGTTTTTTTCGTCTTTATTTCCCCCGCCCCTCAGGTGGCAGTGCAACGTCCTCGCCGGCGATGCTCGGGATAAGAAGACACAGTTCAAACTATCAGCGAGCGCAGTCATCTATGCAACTCGACACGTATTACGGAGACAACAGTTTACACAAACGGCCGTTCGCAGGTATGTGTTGAGCAGCTTGTATATTGTGGCGTCCCTCCGGGATCTCTGCACGCTGTTTCTGTAACCACTGACTCATGGGATCCGTAGTTATTAACATGCAAACTCGCTGCCAGATTAACACCAAATTATGACCTGTTGAAATGCAGTGGTGGAGTGTAACTAAGTACATTTACTCCAGTGCTGTACTTCACTCCAAATGTTGCGGTTCTTGTACTTTACTTGAGTCTTTTCTTTTCATGCCACTTTCTACTTCTACTCCGCTACATTTCAGAGAGAAATATTGGACTTTTTACTCCACTACATTCATCTGTTCCAGCTTTAGTTACTAGTTACTTTACATGTTAAGATTTCTGCACACAAAACACATGTAGTTTATAAAATATGATGTTTGATTCTAAAGTAAACTAGCAAACAATATAATGGCTACAAGTCCAGCTGAGATGATTAGACCATTAAACACACAACTGGTTGGATCCTTTACTCTTTCTACAATGGGAGGAGAGTTCTTTACTTTCAATACTTCAACTACATTTACAGGCTTTTACTTAAGTAACATTTTTAATGCAGGACTTTTACAGTGTGGTATTAGTACTTTTAATGAAGTAGGATGGATCTGAATACTTCTTCCACCGCTGTTGAAAAGTCATATTTCCACCTGGGTTTGGGCTTATGTTTGACCTCCTTTCTGTTTCCTCCACTTCAGGGTCTGAGAAGAAAACTCCGTATTTCATTCGGACATATTCTTCCCAGTCGGGAGAGGATTTGAGAAGGTCCCAGGTAAGACTTTTTTTTTTTTTTTACACAAACTGTTGCAATTCAAATACTGAACATTAATAATAGGGAGCCAAGCTGTAAGTCCAACACCAAGCACAGCGCTGAGATTCATTGGTCAATCAATAGGAAACAAAGTTGTGCTTTAGGAGATAATGCAAAAAACCTGACTGGTTCAATCTTCTCAAATGTCAATTTCTTCTGGTTTTTCTTAGTCCTCCATGATAACAAACTGGAAATGTCGGGGTTTTGGACTCTTCGTTTTAATGGCTTTCAGAAAACGATTACAAAACACTTTGGCTCATCAATCAAGTACAAAATATAATAATCATAAAGCTAGCTTGCCGTGTGTGTGTGTGTGTGTGTGTGTGCGTGTGCGTGCGTGCGTGCGTTACTATCTTGAGGCAGCGGGAAGTGATCGCGCCATTAAGCAACAAAAACCTGGTCTAAAGTCAATAACGCAGCATTTCATTATTTTAACAGGGATTTAGTAAAATGCGCCTAGGCTTATGCACAGCGCACACACTATGCTTGTTACACACACAGGGAATCGCAGCAGCACACACACATATGCATCATAACAGCAATGCTCCAAGGTCCAAACGCGCCTGGCTTTTAAAGGGAATGGGAGAGGATCTCTGATTGGTTGGTTGCATGTTACACCCAAAACACACCTCTGACTAATGAAGACACTAAGTACAACCCTTTAGAACCAGGCGCCCGGCACACGGACCCTCGTCAAACTAGCAAAAGTGGATTTTGACACGCCCTAAACGCACCTGCGCCGTGCGCTCTTAGATCGTTTAAATAGGACCTTATAAATAAAATTTGAAATTGAATATTTAGCTTTTATAAATGCTGGCGTGTTGGTAGTCTGTAATTCCCTGATCAATAAATGACATTCAAATATGTGCTGCCCAACAAAAATCAAAGTTTCTTTTTAAGATTATACATCGATATTACCAAAGATCCTCTATACTAAAGATACTAAAGCGTATTTCAAGCAGCGCCAACGGTATGAAACGGTCCTCACTTCCTGTCTCCTAAAGGGGCGTGGCCTCGTTTGAACGTGTGGTGAACGTCGTGTGGATGGATGAAAAGTTATATTTCTATAATTTATTATTTTCTTTTGCCAACGTTAGATATTTACACAGCTAAAAGACATATTTAGCATCAGAGATTAGTTTTGTTATGTCGTTCACAAACGTTAATTGACGTTAGCTTCTCCAATTTCTTCAATTTGAATGTATTTTGACAGGTGAATGTGATTTGAAAAACCGTTAATAAAAAAATAAATACAACAAAATAAACACAATGGCATTTATTGTTCCTCTCCCAGCACACGGAGCCATTTTACGACGAACCCGACGGGAAGAACTACAACAGCTACCGGATCTACCTGTCGTCCCCGCGGGGCTACGGCGACGAGCAGTACGAGGACGAACCGGCGCACCTGACCCCGTCCTCCCCCGACGGCTACGCCGGCCAGCCGCTCCAGTTCAAAGCCAACGCCAACACCAACTACGTGGACTTCTACTCCACCACAAGGAGGCCTTCAAACAGGGCCAACAAGTTCACCGGCTCCCCCGACTCCTGGGTGTAACTAGACACAAAATGGACACCGTAGCTGCTTCTCGTGTCGCTTAAATTGCCTCCTCGACTCCTCCACTTGCCTCCTTTCTTCGCGTCTTAGTCTTTGAGACGGCCTTCACCGAGGAGGGACGGGAACGACTTCCGGTTCAGCCGAGGAGTCAAGGAGCTATCAGATAAGCGACATGAGAAGTACCCCCCCTGTTGTGTATGTCGAGCTTGTTTCTGTGTGTGTGTGTGTGTGTGTGTGTGTGTGTGTGTGTGTGTGTGTGTGTGTGTGTGTGTGTGTGTGTGTGTGTGTGTGTGTGTGTGTGTGTGGGGTGGTGCACGTTGTCGGTGGGTGGGTGCGCTGTGTGGTTATGTGCAGGGTCCTACCAAAATCTACCAAATGGCTGGTAGATTTGCTTCACTCGCCAGCCAAAAAAACAATGGCAATCTATTGACTTTTATGATTTGATTTATTAAGCACATGTGAAAAAAACATGAAAAGGAAACCCAGAAAACCCTCAAGGGGCTTGACATGTTAGGTTCAACTATTGAGTGGCTGGTAAAATTTGAACATTCATTAGCCATTTGGCTGAACAAAAAAAGTAAATTTTGGACCCTGGTTGTGTGTGAAAGGTTGAGGATGCATGTGAATGTGTGTGTATGCATCTGTGTTGAAAACTGTACTTACTGAATGACCGGGGGCTTGGTTTTTGCCATGTGCAGCTTTTGACTAATTTAGGCCATGTGCACAGTAATGCAGGTAAAACATGAACCATTTCTTTTACTTTACAAAACAATACTTTTAGCGTGTATAGCACTAACATATTTCCACATGTAAATCTGTAAACTATGTGTTTATTTCAACCAAAACTAGAGTTGTGATGGTTGGAAAAGTGGAAAGATGACCCAAAACGGCTTTTCACAGTTTTATTTTGTTTCTGTGTCAACTTTGAATGAAGTGTGTTTTACGATGCTAAAATGACTGTTTATTTACATGGAGTCTGGTTGGTTATTAACGCAATTTTGCAGATGTTTTAAAAAAAGGATCTTACTATTTAACAGAAAGGTCGACCTCCTTAGAAGTCCTTTCCATAATGTTGTCAGACATTTAGAATATTAATCTGAGCCTGTCAGTGGCAAAACGAGCACTTTTGTGAAGGTAAATACAAGCTTGACAATTGTCCTATTAACTTACCTTGTAGCTTGTTTTGCTGACAGCCGACTGCAGCGTTCTCACTTAATACTGAACCAATGTCAATGATTGATTTAGAACTTCTAGATAAGAGCTCCAAACATGTTTCTACTATAGACACTTCAGTATAAAAAATATTGGAAAAATAAAAACAGGAAATCTCAAAACAAACATTTGAACTTTTATCTGCATTACTATGGACATGGACTTGCCATCTTTTCCGTAGTCAAATGGTGCTTTTTGAGAGAAGCCCAGCCCTAACCTTGTTGTTTACCAGAGTGTTTGTTTAGGTCAACTGATTTCATTTTTCTCTGTGGCAAAAATGTGCAGTTTGTTGGCTTTATAACATACATATTGTTCGCCAGCATCCTCGTGAATGTGAGAGAAAAAGAACTGAGAGATCCTGTAAAAAGACAACACCTGGGACAAATACCATTTACTGTTTATAGTGATTGACCTATTTGAGTTTCCTGCTGCGGGAAATAAAACCACTACTCCAAAAAAAAAAAACCGTTGCTCTCAAAACTAAATATGATTTGACCCAGGTTTGGAGAAACTTACCGAACCTTTAAAGACTCAGAGAACCAGGGTTACATCGGTAACCTTTTGCTTTTCTGTATGTTGGCCAGAAGTGCAGTAATATCATAAAGTATGTGGAAAAATGTGAAAACAAATGTGAAAATATATTTGTACAGAAACAATGGTTTAACCGTCCTGTTACATTGTTGTATTCAATATGTAGAACTTTATATGTGATTGTGTGAAGAAGAATTTTTTCTATTATTTATTGATTATTTGTATTAATTTACTTGTGATCTGACCAAAATACGCCATCTGTCTGTTCTGTCCAAAACTGATGATAATGATAATGTGCAATGTTACAGAGGGAGATATATGTATAGGGATTAAAGATTATATCATGATCTGAGATATCTGAAAGTCCTTTATTTTGACGGGGGGGAGACAAAAGTGAAAATTAAATGGCTATATCTTTTATTAGCTTTAATTGCATAAGTTGTAGGTATGCTGATGGAAACGTTATTTGCCGAATAAATTAATGAATTGCAATTAAGTTTTAGGTCATTTTATGGTTGCAACCCACCACAAAACGAAGAAGAAAAAAGTTTTCCACTCTGTTTGCACACAGGACAGGTGTAAACAAAGACAGATGGAAGTGGACGAACGTGGAGACGAGAGACTTTTTGAATTTAATTTACGCAAAATATAACTATATAAATATTTTAGATAGCAAAAAATCTAAGAAATCCCATAATTTATCAGGAACTTGCGAAGGAAATGACCAACAAAGGTTACGACAAGCCGTGGGACGTCCTGCGGAGTAAATGGAAGGCGCTCAAACAGCGATACATGTCTCAAAAAAAGAGAGTTGTCTCTCAGCGGTGCCGGAGGGAAAATAAAAGGAAAGTTTCACCTTTTTGATGAGCTGGATCAGATCCTCGGCCAAAGGCCCATCGGAGCTTCCTCGGCTTCTAATATTAACAACAACTACTTTTGTCTGGCAAAACTTTGTTCGCAAATGTTTGCTTGAATGTTGTGCGATTCAGTGTGAAAATGAACACCTTAAAATGTCTCAAATCAATTCAATATACCAATTTAATCGCAAAACGGCACGTGACGTCATTACGCAACAGGTTTTTATTCGCTTTAAAGCTGTTGGATGTAAACACACTTTAACCAGCTTTATTCGCATGAGTTTTTTTTTTTACCGAACTTCAGATAATTCGATTGACAAGTGGATGGAAACATAGCTAGTGTGTCAGCGCCTTTATCAGTCCTTCCAGAATTTTTTTTTTGTGATTGTTGTGGGCAAAAATCCTTGATTATGCGGCACGTTTTCTTAAAAAATGCGATGGAATATGTGGGATATTTATGCAATTTTATGCAATGAAATTGCGGAAACTTGCAAAAATTGCGGTTTGATGTAAAAGAAAAAAAAAGTGATTCCCCCCATAGACATAATATAGAGTCTATGATTCCCCAAAGCCGGTCTACGGTATATTAGAAGTTCTTTGGATTCCACCAACACCCTGCTTTTTGATGATGTTCACGTCGCGTAATTACGTCACTTCATAATGTTCCCATGGCAACAGGGGAAAATGGCTGCTCTTGTATTAAGTAAATACAACATTTTTCAACTTTCTGCTAAGATATATGTGACTGTATTTGTTGCAACGAAAATACGGGGATTATGAAATCATGCAAGCCCCGCAGATATCGGCAATTTATGCGGCGAAAGTGCGGTGTATTTGAAACAATGCGGCCCCCGCATAAATATGCGGACGTTGGCTGATTATGCATTGAATTATACGAACGCATAATCGCGTTTTTCTGAAGGGACTGAAACTTTATGATGTAAAAATAATGTTTCGAAAACGAACTTCCGTCGCGTTACATCCCGCTTTTATTTTGAAGAATGTCACAGGAAGTGCTAGCTTGGTTTAGCTACTAGCTTGCCAGACGATTTATATGCCGGAAGTAATTGTAAACAAACAGCAACTTTGGTCATGCATGAAAGTGGTAAATGTTTGACGTTAGTCGAATAGCAAAGAAGTACAACAGCGACCTATTTACGGTGGTGAACATGGAAGACGAAGAGCGGCTAACGTTAACGTTACAGGTCGGAGGGAACCCGGACTGGATGTCACGTCTGCCCGAGCGCCTGCTGGATGTCCCCCTGTGGAACCTGGCCATACCCGGTAAAACCATGGGTGAAACAGCACCACCGGGGAGACTGGGGGGGGAAGTCGGGCAAGCTGGGCTTTTATTTTGGACAGGTAGGGTTAAAAAATAAGGGTTGCCCGATGGCCCGGGGCAACTAACGCCATACCTGTCAAGTTTTGGATTTGAAAATAAGGGAAATTTTTCCGGCGCCCACCGCAAGCAGTCCCACCACCCCAACCAAGCTCCAGTATCCCTTACATTTTAAGACAGGTGTACAAGGAAGCTAAAATCACCACTTGATGCAGAATTCTGAAAACATTTACAATTTATAACATTGCTTGTCTTTATATTTTATTTTTATTCCACACATTCTTTTTCATTTCATTCAACATTTGCTTTTTTTCTTTTTACAGTTTTTCTTTTCATTTCACATAACTTTTCTTTACTCTTTTAGTGAGTTATTGTATAAATTTGTTGCAGACTTTGCATTCTTTAAGATTGTTTTGGAAGGAGTGTATTTGTGGGCTGGGCCAGAGTGGTTTACATGAGAGTAGAGCGCAAACAGTTCTGTTGTCTAACGTCCTCCTATTCTCTGTAACAATCTTTCGTACCATGCTAAACACCCTTTCTCAACTTGCATTGCTATGGGGAATGCATAGTTAAGCCTTCGTAAGTTTTGGCAGCGCACCGTCTCTGTCGTAGCGTCCATCATCCGTCTCTCATCATCTGACCTCACACATTAAACTCGCGACAACTGCCACCTACAGTACCTGTAGTAGGCTACTGCATGTGGCAGTTATCGCGAGGCTAGTGACAGAGCTCAGAGATTAATTTGGATTTTTTTACTCCGCTCGGACCCGGGGTATTATTTTTTAATAACGCAGGTTAAAATACGGGAGATTTACGGGAAAATACTAATACGGGAGGACGGCGGGAAAGAAGGGTAAAATACGGGACTTCCCGGCCAAAACGGGATACTTGACAGCTATGACTAACGCTAAATCGCCATGTCGGGCAGGTAAATATAACAACCCACTTGCCCGTTTGGTTCGGGCATCAGCACAGGGGCGATTCTAGGATCAGACCTTTAGGGGGGCTCCGCCCCTAATGCAGGAGTCAGGACCAATATGGGAGGGACTCTTTGGGTGTCATGCAATAGCATGTTCTAGAGCTGGGTGATATGGAGAAAATCAAATATCCCGATATTATTATTTTTTTTTAAATAAATAATCATCAGTTATGTTGATAAAATAACTATGTGGGTAAAGGCAAATAATATAACAGTCTGGTGTGTTCAGAAAATTACATCACTCTACTGTAATGCAGCCTTTAAAACCAGGAAAAGACAACACTGTCATATTTGGATATTACGATATCCAAAATGTAAGACGATATCTAGCATCATATATCGACATTGATATAATATCAATATATTGCCCAGCCCTAGTATGTTCCTGCAGTACCGCAGGACTCATGACATGCAGGATTCATGATCCTAGTTTTACGTTTTAAAGGTTGATTCTACCCAAATACTAGGCTACTTTTGTCCAAGTAGCCTACTTATAGTTTTACAGGTTTATTTCACCCAAACATTATTTCAAATGTTTTTTGTTTTTTTACGGACGTGTTTTTCTGACAAAAACTATGTTTAGTGGCCCGTAAAAATTGACTTTGGGCAAGTCCAACCTTTGTCCCCCCCCCTAATGTTGAAACAAACGTTCTCCCTAGATAGGTGGAGATCTCAACCCCCACTAATGTTGAACCCAAAGTTACGCCCCCGCTGACTGCTGTCCATCTCTCACCACAGGGAGCCACGACAGCATGTCTTTCTGTCTGGACGTGTCCTCTCCGGTCCTGAGATCACAGCCCTGTCTCCTCCGGGTCATCGACCGGCTGTTCCCCTGCTGGACCCGACCCTGTGTCTACCGCTGGGCCACCACACAGGTACAGGAGCACACATGTACCTTAGTGTTAGTCGAGCCCCAAGTTAGGGACAGGAAAATTATTATTATATTTATTCTCTTTCTTTTCGTGTGTGTGTGTGTGTGTGTGTGTGTGTGTGTGTGTGTGTGTGTGTGTGTGTGTGTGTGTGTGTGTGTGTGTGTGTGTGTGTGTGTGTGTGTGTGTGTGTGTGTGTGTGTGTGTGTGTGTGTGTGTGTGTGTGTGTGTGTGTGTGTGTGTAGCAATCGGTCCTCAGCGATCAGTGTGATCTCGGTATCCGTTTCTTGGACCTGCGGATCGCCAGGAAGCCAGCAGGAGGCAGCAAATTATTCTTTGCCCACGGCATCTACACACTCATAACTGTGAAGGTACACTCATGTCCAGAGTGTAAATGGGATTGACACTGAACCACAGACACACAACCGCAAGAAAATACTTAAGTTACAGCAGCTACTGAGAAGTAGGCTCGCATGTCCAGACCTTCCTCCACAGCGCTGCGGAGGAAGGTATGGCTAGTCCACGCAGCATGGTTCTCAGTGTAAGGACCAGGGTCCCAAAGTTAAATTAACATTGGTCTACCAAAGGAATCTACTAGGACCACTGAAATTCTAAAGAATGAGAACCACTGATTTACATAAATTGTAATCCTTCAAAACTAAATAAATAGAAATAACCATTTTTGGACACCGGGGGAGGGGGGGAGGGGTGGCTGGCTGTATTAAATAAATACTGAACAAGTCTTCCTCCATGAAGACTGAGTCGAAACAATGATGGTGCCTCTGCCAAATAGCCTCTGGAAGGAACTTGTTTTTGGTGTACGTTCAAAAGTAGTTTTAGTCGTGCAACAGAAAACTCCGATTGGACAGATAGTCTAGCTAGCTGCCTGCAGAGATCTGAGGAGCAGTTAACCATAGTCCTCACAAATCCACCGGAGGTTAGAACACCAGCACAAAGAAAGGGGAAGGGGACGGAATCTCCGGTGGCATGTGAACAATCCCGGAAAAGAAAAGTCGTAGATAAAGAGTACTGAGAATAAACTGAATGCAAAACGTGTGTGTGTGTGTGTGTGTGTGTGTGTGTGTGTGTGTGTGTGTCTGTGTCTGTGTGTCTGTCTGTCTGTCTGTCTGTGTGTCTGTGTGTCTGCAGGAGGCTCTGGATGAACTGGCTACCTGGTTGGACGCTCATCCGAAAGAAATCGTAGTCATTTCCTGCTCGCATTTCGAAGCGCTGACCGACGAAGATCACTTCCACCTCACCGACTACATCATCACGCTGTTCGGGAAGAAACTCTGCTCCTCGGAGGTGACATGAATCCATTTTAGTTGATCAAAGGGAATGAATCCCCAATCATTTACTAAGCCAACATGTCAAACATTTGCTGCTTCCAGGAGGAAGGATTGTGCCGTTTTGTATTATTGTAAATTGTATTTATTTAGGTTTTGGACTGCTTGTAGGAATCAGAGTTAACAATTGAGTAGATTAAAAAGAAGGTATTTTTACTGATTTGGAATACTTACTGTGCACTTGTGTTTCCATTCAGGACATTCCCACTCTGCGTTCCTGTTGGTCCAGAGGCCAGCAGGTCGTTGTTTCCTATGGCAACCAGCAGATGGTGCTGCAGCACCCCGAGCTGTGGACTGGAATACCTTACTGGTAAATAACACAACAGGGATGCTTTAGGTTTGTGTCTCTAATAGTTGTAATATAAAGATATGCACATTTCCACACCGTGTTTGTATCCTTATGTAACAGAATCAAGCCAACCTTTGTCACACAATGCTAGCCGCAGAATCAAACACGTTTTGCTCATTTTTGGCTTCCAAATAACCTTCCACAGCAACGCCTTTGTTGCCTGCAACGCAACAAGTGGCAACACGGCTGCAACACAACAAACGCCTGTTGGTGGTCGAAAACCTGAGCATATTAAATTTGGAACCGATGATCGGATTGGAAACAAAACTTTTACAAACTACATTTTTTGAAACGATTCCAAGTTGGAACCGGTTCTCGATCCCCAATCCTAGTTATGTGGTATTTGTATCATGTTGTACATGTTGTTTGTGTTTAGTTTTTTTATGGCTGCAGCATGGGGTCAAGTGCCCAAGACAAATTCCCCCACCTTGTGGGACAATAAAGTTAATCCTGATCAAATAAAAACTAATTGAAATGGCGGGGGGGGCGCTCTATCTTCAGGTACGCCGACAGCGCAGATCCTAACAAGGTGATTGCCTACTTGGAGGACCAGCAGCACAGAGGAAGACCAGGTACGCAGGTGGATGAAGAATTCAAATCATTTACTGAAATAAGACGGGCAATATTAGAGTACAAAAACACTTCATTACAAGTTAAAAGGTCCGCGGTTAAAGGATAGAAGTATTAGCGACAAAATGCACTGAAAATATATTTAAATAGTGCAAAAGGTCATCATGCAGAAAGGCCCTTGTTACTGGATCATTAATATTCATGTAAATGGTACTTTAATGATGAAGTTGATAAAGGCGAGGCAAATTGAACTACTTCTTATAATGTTGGGTGCTTTCATCTATAACAATGCATCATATGTTTTTACTAAACACAAGTTAAACTCATAAGCAATCAGTCTCTACAGCTGTTAAACAAACGTGGAGTAAAAAGTACTCCAGTGTAATTGGATAATGAGAATTTACATCCCTCCTTATTATTCCAATTATGTTGGAAATGTAACTAAGTACATTTACTCCAGTACTGTAGTTAAAGGTGAAATACGCAATAGTATTAAATCCAAAAATTACCACAATTTGTCATCAGATATTAAGGAAACAAGATGAAAAACTATATTTTCTGACACCAATGCTAATGCCAGTATTTTCTCCTTTTTGAAGTTTCCGTTCCGTGACGTAATGTCTGTTTGTGTTTGGCCTGTGCGTTGGTATCAGCTGCCCAGTTTGACAGCCAGGCCGAGTTGCCAGATGTACCTGTAAAAACGTAAACTCAGTGGGCTACAGCTGGAACGGTAGTACAGCCATGGAAGCAGCAAACAAACCAACAGGATCAACGGAGAGGAATTCTACCTGACCTAAAAAAAAACGTAACCAACCCCCGGGTAAATACTGGAGATGTATTTGAAAGATGGAGACAGCTTAGAGCCCAAAAGGACGCAAAGTTGGCTAATTTCCTCCTGAACAGGTAACCATTAGCTTCAAGCTAGTTGATCACGGCTACTAGGGACGGACGGGCATTTTCAGTCATTTCAACATTCGTGTACCCACATTGAATTACATAGAGTAGCCGAGTTAGAGTAGAGTAACCCTAGCCCTAACAATGAAGACACAGCCAGCGAAGTGATCCCGACTGGTCCTGGCTAACGCCGCCATGCTAACACGCCATAACTGCGAGCGTTACCGGAGGACCAGGCAAGCGGGCCACGGCTGTTAACAACCACCTCGACAGACCTATGGCAGAAACCGCAAGTTTGACTTCCTCATAATGGAAGCGTGCAATTTAACTTTGGGCAAAACAACCGTGTAGCCTGTTCAGCGGCCGTAGCCGACCAACGGTGAATCATTTAAAGCCAAGAAAGGTTAGCGAGGACCGTGATTTTTAGCGATTGTTGCTGTAATTTTAAGCCGAGAAGGTGTGTCTGTCAATTCTCAGACATTAACTTTTTAAATGATTAAACAAAAACAAAGGCTGTGTGGTCTAGCCAGACCCTCGTCCACTGCGGAGGAAGGTCTGGCAATGTGAGACTATTGCTGTTGTAATTGTTCTATGTTTGTCACAAAAAAACAATAAACAATATTAGTATATAAGTATTTCTAAGTGGTACTTCCCGTACTGATATTTTAAACTTGATCTAGCCCGCATGTCAATTAAGTTTCACAATCCGTCTGGTTTTTGTCAAATTTTGTTTTAGCATTTTTTAAACATTTTTGTCGCTTTTTCCAGCATTTCTGTCCCTTTTTTGTTGTGTTTTTTGTCACTCTTTCTGGCAGGTTTGTCGCTTTTTTTTCTATGACGGCTAAAGAACTTTTTTGCTGACTTAGTTTGGGCTGTAAGTGAGAAGACTATATGAGACATGCAACAACACAGTCCAAGATATTGGACTCTTTTGATTGACTGTACATGTCTGGCCCTCAATGTGATTCTTATTTTCCAGTGTGGCCCTTTGTGAAGTTGAGTTTGACCCCCTCCCCCCCCTGTTGTAAACTGATTTGGTTTCCTGACGGTTTGTTTTCCAGCTGGTTTTTACGTCAGCGGTCTGAACCTGACCGAAGACGCTGCGTACGTCCTCCGCCAGGACATGAGGAAGATGACGACGAGGGCTCTGTCCCTTCTGCTTCGCTGGGCCGGCGAGCAGCAGCCGGGACGGCAGGCGGGCGGGGTCAACATCCTCTGCTGCGACTTTGTGGACGTCAGTCCATTCTGCTCGCTCGTGATCGGCCTAAACCACAAACTGCTGGCGGCGACGCCTCCTGTCTGCAGGATGCCGCCGCGAGCATCTCGCTCGCATGTCATTGGCTGTTGTCATAGCAAACAGACTGGAGATTCAACGTAGGAAAACGCATCGAACTCCGATTCTCCACTGGGCCCTTCTGCGCTGCGTTTGTCCATTAATACCTGACGACAGACACCTCGTCGGGCATTAAACCGCTTACACCATGGCCACTTGCCAAATAACATATTTTTAAAACATTAGTTGTAGCATTATGAGGTTTTCTTGTCCGGAGGTTGTTTTAATACAAAGTGGTTATATTGTTGTGGTGTATATTTCTAGCTGGTATTTTGGAGCCCTGCAGGTAGCCTCTGTGCTGGGAATGTTGAGCAATAACAGGAAGAACGCATCGTCTCAAACTGTTGACAGCGTTTTCTGTGCTTGTGAGTTAATTCTTCCAAGAACAACCAGCAAGAACGTTCTCCCCAAGAACACAAGTCCGTACTTTGCATTCTCGGCATTGAGAAACGCCCAAGGTCAGTCCAGAGGGGCGGTGGGACTTACTTCCTGCAGCGTGTGTGTGAGCGCCATCCTGTGGTGTTCAGAGGACGAGGCACTGAACGCAACACAGTGTTGGAAATAACCGATTCACATTTCCTTTTTGATTTAACGTACTGCATTCATTTAGAACAGTAAACAGTCAGTTTCACCAGATCTCCTTTACTAGGTGTCCTACATCACTTTTTAATGGACACCCTGCAGCCAATCAGAATCGAGTATTCACCCAGACCGCGGTATAATAATTGTTATTTTACCTCTCAAACACGTCTGATCACATGAATGCTGACTGTATGTCGCATTTAACCCTCGTGTTGTCTTTCTGTCGACCGTGAACTTGTTTCCTTCTGGGTCAAAATTGAAAATCTTTTTTGAAAATCTTTTTTCGGCGCTCCCGAAAACCAGTTGTCTAAATTGAGCAGTTGTAGTAAATGAGACCGTGTCCAACCAAAGCTGACTTTCTTCACTTTGTCCATGTCTTCTGCATTCCATTTTTTCACTTTTTTCGAGATACTATAATATGACTTATTCCACTTTCTTGGGACATACTATACTATGACTTTTTATCACTTTTTTCAACATACCATTCTATGACATTTTTCACTTTTTTCACCATACTATACTATGACATTTTTTGACATACTGTACTATGACTTTTTATCACTTTTTTCACCATGGTATACTATGACTTTTTATCACTTTTTTTGACATACTATACTATGATTTTTGTCACTTTTTTCAACTTACTATACTATGACTTTTTTCAACATACCATTCTAACTTTTTTCAACATTATATACTATGACTTTATTTTTTCAACATATACTACAACTTTTTATCACTTTTTTCACCATACTATACTATGACTATTAAATGGCTATTTATATAAATATATATTGATGCAATATTATTGAATTTGAAATGTGAGCAAAAGGAAAAAGTGTGAATGCGTTTACAAACTAGTCTCACCATGGTGTCCCTAAACTGTGCATATTACCACTTTGAAATAGTTTAAGGCCCTATAAGGGATCTGTTCTTGTTGCACTTTGTATGAATCTCTGAACTTACTGATGTTCTCATCTTCTGTTTATTAATGTTTGCACTTCCTTTTTATTTGTGGGGAAGATTTCAGTTCTACACGGCATAATGTAGCACTGTTTCTTTGTAATATTTGGCTTGTGTTTTTAAATGGCCGTCACTATGGCACATTTCAGAAAATCCTGAGCCTTTTGTTCCTGTGATGAGCTGAATGAGTGAAACATTTTAATAAAACCCACTGAATCAAATATGACTAATTTTCCTCAGTACTTTATGTTGAATTTAAACCTTTGAAGATTTTTTTTTTTTGGCATTTGTAGGCCTTTATTTGACAGGACAGCTGAAGACATGAAAGGGGAGGGAGAGAGAGAGAGAGAGAGACCCTTTTCTTTGAATACAACCACACATTGGAGTTAGCATGCTCCAACCAGTATGCACTGAGCTGTGGTAATAATTCATAATAATTAATATTAACAGTCTATGGTGGTAATGGTAGCACAGACATGTTGCCACCTAGTGGTAGAATTAGGGAAAGCCTAACAACGGCTCTCCACACAACAGTCTCATCAACCCGTAACCGTTGGAAACCTCGATGAAGAGGACGCAGATCAGTTGCGGGAATACGATGGTGGAGGTGAGGTCTGAGCCCAGGATCCAGAACACCACGAGGCCACCGTCCAGATAGGTGAGGGATGTTCCCACAAGTCCTGCAACCACGATGGAGAGACGAATCCCCCACTGTAGCTCTTTATCGGATGCCTAAAGAGGTGTTTGTCCCATGGCATGAAAATTTCACTTTATGAGTTTTTTTAACATTAATATGCGTTCCCCCAGCCTCCCTATGGTCCCCCAGTGGCTGAAAATGGTGATAGGTGTAAACCGAGCCCTGGGTATCCTGCTCTGCCTTTCAGAAAATGAAAGCTCAGATGGGCCGATCAGGAATCTTCTCCTTATGAGGTCATAAGGAGCAAGGTTACCCCCCCTTTCTCTGCTTTGAATTTCGGGAAAGAGATTTCAGATACAGTATTAGGGGACCACTAAGGTCTATATAAAAGAGACTTCAGATACAGTATTAGGGGACCACTAAGGTCTATATAAAAGAGACTTCAGATACAGTATTAGGGGACCACTAAGGTCTATATAAAAGAGACTTCAGATACAGTATTAGGGACCACTAAGGTCTATATAAAAGAGACTTCAGATACAGTATTAGGGGACCACTAAGTCCTATATAAAAGAGATTTCAGATACAGTATTAGGGGACCACTAAGGTCTATATAAAAGAGACTTCAGATACAGTATTAGGGGACCACTAAGGTCTATATAAAAGAGACTTCAGATACAGTATTAGGGGACCACTAAGGTCTATATAAAAGAGACTTCAGATACAGTATTAGGGGACCACTAAGGTCTATATAAAAGAGACTTCAGATACAGTATTAGGGGACCACTAAGGCCTATGTAAAAGAGACTTCAGATACAGTATTAGGGGACCACTAAGGCCTATATAAAAGAGACTTCAGATACAGTATTAGGGGACCACTAAGGTCTATATAAAAGAGACTTCAGATACAGTATTAGAGGACCACTAAGGTCTATATAAAAGAGACTTCAGATACAGTATTAGGGGACCACTAAGGCCTATATAAAAGCATCCAAAGAGCACCATGTCATGGGACCTTTAACACCTTGTTACCTTAAAAACCTTAAAAATTGCTCGCCTGATCTCTGCCTCTCTCCTTAGGAGGGATGATCAATACAATTAAGATGAATATTCTCCCTAAGTTTTTATATTTATTTCAATGTCTTCCTCTCTATTTAACAAAATCTTTTTTTTTCAGTTTAAACAGTCAGATTTCATCCTTTATATGGCATAAAAGGCAGCCCAGGATTTATAAAAATATATTACAGAGGCCTCGCGCAATGGGAGGTATGGCACTTCAGAATTTGATGTATTACCACTGGGCTGCTAATATAAGAGCACTGCTGTATTGGTTGAGAAACGATTGCATGGATGTCAATAGTACTGAATGGATGGTGTTAGAGAGGGCATCCATTGGATCTACATCCCCAGCAGCTTTATTATGTTCCAAATTACCTTTCAAACAGCCTATCTCAGCCTTCACCACTAATCCAGTTGTTATCCATTCAATTAAAACCTGGAACCAGTTTAGAAGGACCTTTAATCTCACTGATCTTTCGCTTGTTGTACCATTGATAAAGAATCATATGTTTGTCCCATCAATGATGGATGAAGCGTTTAATGTTTGGGCAAGAAATGGAATAGGTAAATTATCTGACCTCTACATTGGAAATAGGTTTGCCACTTTTTTTGGTTGTGCCATAAGCTACACAATTTTTGGCAGTCCATCTTTGAGGCATTCTCTGGAATATGTGGAAGAACAAAATACCCATCTCCTCTGATTTCACTGTTCGTTGTGGCTCCGGTGGATGCCACCTTTTCTGGGCGCCACCTAAGCATGATGGCCTTCTGCTCTTTGTTGGCTAGAAGGCTTATCCTGTTTAAATGGAAAGATGCTCTCCCCCCAATTTATGGCCAATGGATTAGGGAGGTCATGAGTTATGTTTACTTAGAAAAAATTAGATACACTGTAAGAGGGTCCACTAGAAAATTCTATATCATTTGGCAGCCATTTATTTCCTTTGTAGAAGGCACGGCAGCTACTAACATTTCTATGTAACCCAATTGTGTGTGCATACTTTTATTTTTTTATTTTTTATTTATTATTATTATTTTGTATTATTATTTATTGATGATGTATTTTATTTTATTTACTTAGATATTTGAATTATATATGTATGACTCTGCAGACTCATATTTGAGTATGTCGGGATGCATGGAAATTTGCTGTGGGTCCAGTACCTGTGGGTGGGGGGCACTGGGGAGTTGTTTGGGTTGTTTGTATGGACAGGAACTAGGCTTGACTATTTCATGTGTGAACTGTATATCTTTTGTTTGTTATATATGAAGATAAAAGAGACCTTGATCAAAAAATAAATAAATTGCTCGCCTGGTGGAGCGTGCGCCCCATGTACCAAAGCTCAGTCCTTACCGCAGCGGCCCAGGATTCAAATCCGACCTGTGGCCCTTTGCTGCATGTCTTCCCCCCCCCCCCTCTCTCACCACTCTCCTGTCTACAACCGTCCTATCCACTGCACCCTCAGGTATTTTTGACAACTCATGGTCCGTCTGGTTTTATTTTCTAAAAGAGCTTGTAAAACATTAACCCTGTTGTCCAATGTCAATCTATAAATATCATTTTTTTTCAGGACAAACTGGGCTATTAGAATACTTGTGCTGCAGTGAGGTCACTTGCATGTAAATGAAAAAAAAAGGTTGTGGGACCATAAAGACAAATAAATAAATAAAATGGAACATGAATCTCACAGATATGTATTGATATCACACACCGAGCAATAAAAACTAAGCTTATCTCCTGTCTACAACACGTCTCATATGTCTTGGGAGTCAAACTGTGAAGAAATAAACATGACTTATACAGTTGACAAAATATCTACATTTTTTCTAAAAAAGCCCAGACGCTTTTGCCCTCATGACATTCACTTATGCCAGTAATCAAAATAATAATGTCATACGTATTGATATCACACACACCAATGCTACACAATCATTTGTGTTGTCTAAAACAGTTCTCCTATGTATTTGGAGTCATCCAGTGCAAAAATAAACATAATGAACATTATAACACAGATAAAGGACAAACTATTTACATTTCTTCAAAAAAAGCCCCAAAACAGTGACGCCATTCTTCTCTGTAGAATGGTTTCAACAGCAATAGAAGATCTTTGGTCACATTTGACTATTCTGTTTTGCGTGAGTGATCTCTTCTCACAATGAACGATCTTTGCTCTCCCTCGGATGCCCATATAAGGCGTAACGCGTGACGGACCTGCCTTCCATTGGTTGACAAAACGTCAACAAACTCTCGCAAGGCATCATGGGAGATCCAAGATGGACGCTACCGTCGAACTTATCGGCAGCAATGACCCAAAAATGTATAAATTATGGACATGAAGTGGATAAATCTGGGATGTAAAAGTTTGGATTTATTGCTCAACGACCCCGAAAAAAAGGCACAACTTCCAGGCTGTATAGAAAACCTGTAAAGGCTAGAAAGACACCACAGACACCACCGAGACGGCCGGATTGTTAGCTCTTTTCGCTATAAAATGATTAAAATGTGAATAAGAGATGACGTTTTTCCTCGTCTACGATAGGCTCGGTTTTAGAGGGGCCAAAATGCTCTATAAAAAAAGTGTACAATCAGATTAATGCCTGGTGAATCGAGGTTCTGTCAGGTGTGATTTGATTGGCCACTGAGCGCTCTCCCTCCCTCTCTCCCTCTCTCTCTCTCTCAGGTGTGTCGCGGGGGGGTCACGACGTGCTGGTTCGTGCTCACCTGGCGCTGAGGCCGACGGCGTCACCATGGTGACGGTTCACCTGCGGTTCCTCATGAATATTCTTCTGTCAAATCTTCAATAAATTCTGACTGTCAAAGTCCATAAAGTCTCCATCACTCAGACACTTGTTTTATACAAAACTAGTTTTATTTGAAGAAAAGTTGACGTTTAGGTTTTTCATTGACGTTGAGAGAAATGTAGAAAATCATCCAAATTCATTCAGAATGCAGCTGATTGCAGGACTCAAAAGACCAACAGAAAATGGAGGGAATCAAAAATGATGTCCCACAGATTAAGGTCAATAATTGCACAACCTCTAACTTTCACTATCCTGTTGAAAGACTACAGGATAGTTAACAAACTAACAGTGTTACCGTCACATCAGTGATTCAGTTGTTGCATTAAGTACAATGAATAATGTTTCTAGCTCACATTAGATGTCCTCCAGGGAGGTAACTGACATTTTAGGGTTTGTCTGCTGGTAAATTAGCCCGTCACTCGTGTATACATCTCAAACATTACTCCTGGTTACATTCATCAGGGGACGTCTTTGCACCACATGTGGCTGTTTATCACCTTGAATAAGTGCTGCTAAAGTACCAAACGGCTTGTTAAGGGTCTGAAATAATTCATGAACACGCGGTGTTGCATTTGCTATCCCTTCAGAAAGAGTGACTACAATTGAAATATGCACCGAGGAAGCCAGTGGGATCTTCCAGCTGAGGATGGTGACTGATGTGTTCATCCAAAATGGTGACCGTAGACCTCTGGACCAGCTGCCTGCAAGAACAAGATACATTTTTGAGAAGAATTAGATGATTAGTGACTGAGCGACATGAATGCTGATGGCTTTGTGGTTTAAAGTGCAGATCTTGAACTATGAGGCTGTGATTTCAAACCCAGCTGTCAAACTTTGTTAAACATCAACTTGTTATTTTCTGTCATTGCTACTAAAATGCCCCCAAAATACCGTACAATACAGATACCATCATTTTCTTGTGGTGGTTATAAACTTTCTTTGACACAAACTAATGTGATGTGTTCTTATAGTCAACATTTCTGACTAGTGATTATTCTTTACAACAAAGATGAATCTCAGTCACAGTCTTTGGATGGTGGTGTAGAGGCAATGTTATTGGGGCAAGATCACAAAGGTTGCTGGTTTGAATCCAACTGTGATCAATTTTTTTTGGTTTTCTCATAAATTGAAGGAAAACTTTCTTTGGCGTGCACTTGTGTAATGTGGCATTATTATCACTCAAACAGTAAGTAGAAAACCCAATTTAAACCAAATATTCAACATGTCTGACTACAGATTATTCTTTGGGACAAAAATGGACTCACACAGCAGTATTGCGATGGTGGTGTAGAGGTAATGTTATTGGTGCATGATTCTAAAGGTTGCTGGTTTGAATCTGTCTGTGGATTATTCATGTCATTGTGAATGTTTACTGCTGCATTCATAACAACTAACTAAAGCTCGATGGGCGTCTCTGCTGTGGTGTGATGGCAGTGTCAATGGTACATGGTTCCTGGTTTGAAGCCACTTATGAAGTCTTTTTTTTTTTTTATTTATAAACTGGAGAAAAACGTTCTTTGGCACACACTTGTGTACTGTGGTAGTATTTTCACTCAAACAATAAGTAGAAACCCCAATTTAAACCAAATATTTCACATTTCTGACTAGTGATTATTCTTTGGGACAAATATCAACACCAATTACAGTGTCTCAATGATGGTGTAGAGGTAATGTTATTGGACTGCTGTTCCAAAGGTTGCTGTGTTGAATCCAGCCATGTCCTCTTGAACACCTACTGCTACATTGATAGCAACAAACAAAATAGGTTGAATCCAGCTTTGTCCTATTTTCTTACATTTATCCTCTTGGACACCTAGTGCTGTGTTCAAAACAACAAACTAAAGACCCACAGTTATGTCTGCTGTGGTGTAGAGGCAGTGGCAGTGGTACGTGGTTCCAATGGTTCCTGGTTTGAATCCAGCTATAACCTCATTTTTTAAAACTATCCTCTTGAACACCTACTGCTGCATTCATATGAACAAACTGCAGCTGACGGGTTATCGTCACTGTGGCATGGTGGAAATGTCAGTGATGTGTTGCATGACAGGTTGTTCGTTCAAATCCAGCAAGGAAGCTTTTTTCAGTTTGTCCTCATGAATGCTTACTACTGCACAATCAAAGTGGAACTAACCAGATGTCTCCCGGATCGGAAAGATGGTGCAGTGGAAAGGCGAGGGCCTTTAAACGGCAAAGTTGCGAGTTCAACACGGAAGGGAGTCTCCGAGGAAGGACTCAGACGCGACCGAAATTCCTACGTGCGAAACTCCCGAAAGATGGTGAAAAGTGAGCTAAGTCAGGGGCGCGAGAAAGACACGAACGAGGTTCCCATAGACAAAAGACCCGAAGGACGGTGTAAAGTGAGTCGAGTGCTCCCGCTAAACGAACGAGATTCCCAAAAGTAGGAACGGAGTGATGAGAAAGTGGAACGTGACAGAGTGTGAAACAGGATAAGAGAGACACAGGAGAAAGAGGCGAATAAGAAAAAAAATCTTTTTTTTTCTCCTTTTTTAAGCAAAGAATGCCATGTTTTTTAAATTTTCAGTTCAGCCGTTAGCAGGACTGGAATCACTAACCTATGGGCATCTAGCTCTTTCCTTTACCACTACACTACCATCTCTCAC
Source organism: Perca fluviatilis (assembly GCF_010015445.1). Classification (NCBI taxonomy): domain Eukaryota; kingdom Metazoa; phylum Chordata; class Actinopteri; order Perciformes; family Percidae; genus Perca; species Perca fluviatilis. The sequence goes on along the minus strand of NC_053135.1, from coordinate 18,254,351 downwards.
ATTAAGACATTGGCTTAACATCTATTTGACAGCGAGGAAGCAGGACAAGCAACTAAGAAGAAAAAAAAAAAAGTAAGTAAAAAATCTGAAATAATAATAATAAAAAATACAGAATAAATATTTGTAAGTGCAGCAGACATTAATTTAAAGGGATGTCCATATTTCATAGCCAAACAACATGCTTTGTGGAGACTACTTCATGTTGTTCAGCTCCAATCACAGAAAAGAGTTCAGATTAGAATATAAAACTGCACTTTTCCCTGCAATTCTTCCTAATTCACATCCAGCAAATGAGCTCAACAAAGCTCTGCCGGCAGGAGCCCAGCGTACTACAGATAATCTGAACGAGGTTTAAGTATCAGAGGCGGGGGCACTCACTGGTAAAGACGGATGAACTGAGGATGAGGGTTGACTGGGTCCAGGGGTCCGTAGATCATGCGCACTGAAAGACAAGGAGGGATAAGAGAGAGTCAGATAGAGGAAAAGATGGATCACGGAACACTGAGAAATGGAGGAGTGTTACAAAAGACAAGTCTTTAAGGAAGGTGGCTTGGTTTAAAATAGGAGGATAATAGTCAAATAGAAGTTGTGGATGGAGGATAATAGTAAAATAAAAGTTGTGGATATGAGGTCTAGAGTTAAATACCTGCTGTTGGTGCTGAACATTGGCTATCTACAACATGACCAAAGACAACAGACTGCACTGTACCTCCATTAGAAAGACACAGGCTGTTAATGATGAGGTGTCCTGTGCGGTTTTGGTCAGTCCTGGTTTGCGTGCATGATGAGTAAAAAATAAATAACAACAGAGAGGGAAGGGCGGTAAGCAATACCTCATTTTACTCTGTTTTTGACAATTTACATAAATACACTGGCACATGCACATACCTGAAGAGCAGCAACATGATTTTACTAAATGAATCTATAAAATAAAGACACTTAAACTGACACAAGATTTGACTCACTGGCTTGTCGCTGAAACCAAAGCCCAGGAAGTCCAGTGCGATGACTCAATGGAAGCCCTGAGTGAGTGGCTCCCAGATCTGTATGGAAAAATACACACAACATTTGGTCTCTGGCTTGTTCACGTAAAGGCCCTACATTTTCCCAATGGTGTTTAGGTGTGTCAATTAGCTACTGAGCGCGTGCAGTGGGTACCTTGTTCCAGTCGAAGCTGGAGGTGGGGAAGCCACGGAGCAGAATGACGACATCGGAGCCCCGCAGGAATCTGGTTTAAGGAGAAAAGAGAAATGCATTTATGTATAGGCACAGAGGCAAATACGTTTACAACACAAAGAAGGCACAGTGACATAAATGTGACTGCTGGCATTAATAATGATGTGCGACGATGTGCGGTGACAGAAAAAAAACATAATGTAATCTGAAAACTGCTGCCCTGATTAAAAAAAACAATGCAACTGATCTCAGCTGGTATTCTGTCTATAAGTAGCCCCAAACTTTTGCACAGTACTGTGTGTGTGTGTGTGTGTGTGTGTGTGTGTGTGTGTGTGTGTGTATATATATATATAGAAAAAGTTTTAGGCAGGTATGAAACAATGCTGTAAACTAAGAATGCTTTAAAAAATGGAAGTTTTAATAGTTTATTTTCATCAATTAACAAAATGTAGTGAATGAACAGAAGAGGAATCTAAATCAGATCAATATTTGGTGTGACCACCCTTTGCCTTCAAGACAGCATCAATTCTTTTAGGTACACTTGTACTCAGTTTTTGAAGGAACTCGGCTGGTAGGTTGTTCCAAACATCTTGGAGAACTAACCACAGGTCTTCTGTGGATGGAGGCTTCCTCAAATCCTTCTGTCTCTTCATGTAATCCCAGACAGACTGGATGATGCTGAGATCAGGGCTCTGTGGGGGCCGTGCCATCACTTCCAGGACTTCTTGATCTTCTTTACGCTGAAGATAGTTCTTAATGACCTGGCTGTATGTCTGGGGTCGTCGTCCTGCTGCAGAATAAATTTTGGGGCAATCATACGCCTCCCTGATGGTATTGCATGATGGATAAGTATCTGCCTGTATTTCTCAGCATTGAGGACACCATTAATCCAGACCAAATCCCCAACTCCATTTGCAGAAATGCAGCCCCAAACTTGCAAGGAACCTCCACCACGCTTCACCGTTGCCTGCAGACACTCATTATTGTACCGCTCTCCAGCCCTTCGGCCAACAACCTGCCTTCTGCTACAGCCAAATATTTCAAATTTGGACTCATCAGTCCAGAGCAACTGCTGCCATTTTTCTACACCCCAGTTCCTATGTTGTCGTGCATAGTTGAGTAGCTTGGCCTCGTTTCAATGTCGGAGGTCTGGCTTTTTGGCTGCAACTCTTCAATGAAGACCACTTCTGGCCAGACTTCTCCAGACAGTAGATGGGTGTACCTGGGTCCCACTGGTTTCTGCCAGTTCTGAGCTGATGGCACTGCTGGACATCTTCCCATTTCGAAGGGAAATAAGCTTGATGTGTAGGGGAATAACAGAGGGTGAGGAGGAAGAAGAAGAGGGTGAGGACTGGAGGAAGAAAACATACAGGGACAGAGAGAGAGGGAGCCAGAGGGACAGCAAGTGGATCCATGTGGATCAAGTACTGCCCCATCAGGTTTGGGATGAACAATGTCATGGTAGGCCTACTGTGTGTCCTTAAAATGGGGCCTTCTCCTGTAACTTCTTCTTTGTATCAATATGGCTTTGTCTTTTTTTTAAGTGAATGCTTGCCCTACATTTTGAAATGCATGCAGATATACAGTCCATGCATAAGTAAATACATGTTGTAGTTGTGCCCTATGTTTACTCTATATCTTTCTACAGATATCAGCAAGTCCAAGAATGACGTACCAGTACAGCCCAACTTGAATATATTCCCAACCATTTTGATGTAGGGGGGGCAGAAGACGGAGCTTCAGGCCAAACTGGTAATATCTTCATCCATGGCTTGAGTATTCTGTCATGATGGACTCTACATATTGCTATGCACGTAGACATTTTAGCACACCAAATGCCCCAGACACTGTTTTTGTTTCAACACCTGGTTTTAGAAACTGAAAAAAAGGCAACTATGAGAGGTGCGGGGCTTTCAGTGCACGCAAAGTCTGAAGGACACAAGTGTGCAATGATAGCATGGAGGGATGATCAAAGAGCTGCTAGAACTGACGCAACACTAGCACACCTCCTTGACAAAGAACACACTGAACAAGTACAAGAAAATCAGACATACGTTAAAACAGTTGGGGAAGTGCTGTTACTTACAGCTACACACAACCTAGCACAAAGAGGAGATGATGAATCTGAAGAGTCCACTAACAAAAAAAAAATTTAAATATTTTTAATTTATAAAGAACTTTACTTCCATTCACAAACATTTACATTGTCGATTTACTTACATTCCATACAACCAAAGGCTTTCCTTCCATTTATTCTCGCACATCCTGTACTGTCGAACATTACATTTCCATGGCTTCCATATTATAGTACATGTAAATTTCTTAATAATGCATATATGTCCTTATATAATTAATTTACTGTATAGTCATGTCTAAATATTAAATAGTGTGTATATGTAAATAGCGTGCGTATATAGTATGTAAACAAAATAGTATGTAGTAAATACTGATAAAAGCCATAGTATAGTATGTCGAAAACTATGTAAATATAATATATGTCGAAAAGTGTAATGATAAATCTAGATTATCATAGTATAATAATATGTAGGTCCATAATATAGTATGTATATGTGTCCATGTATGTCATAGTATATGTAATATGTAATACAGTGTATAGTAATAAATTGGTATATAATATATCGTATATAATGAAAATAATTGTCCATAGTGTAGTAATACAGTAATATCATAGTATAGTATGTCGAAAACATACAGCTGTCATTTATATATTTATATATATGTATGTATATGTGTGTGTGTGTATATATGTATATATGTATGTGTGTATATATATATGTATATATGTATATATGTGTATATATGTGTGTATATATATATATATATCTATATATATATATATATATATATATATATATATATATATATATGTATGTGTGTATGTGTGTATGTATATGTTAGCTGCATGGCGAAACAAGAGAGCCGCAATGATTAAGCGACACATGTTGGCCATGTTGATTTCTAGCTCTACATAATATTCCAGACACTCTACCTGCCCTTAAACGACTACTGCAACTGATATGATCTCAGCAGTCCTTTCTTCAGAAATGTTTATTATTATGAAAAGCACATACAGAAGGATCTAATTTAATCTTGTATCTGTTATCTCCACCCACCTCCAGTCCCCCCCCTCCACAGGCCAGCTGCACAACAGGGTCGGAGCAGTGGGGCCGCCACTGGCATCCCTATGCTCAGTAAAAACCTCCGACTTCCACCCCAAACTGCCCTGCCCCACCTCCTTTGTTGGCACCCCAAGCTCCAAAAAAAAAAAAAAATCCTTAGTTTCAGCCCTAATTGCTAGATTAGAAAAGATTTAGAAAACTTGAATGTCCCCGAGAGGCAATTTGTTGTCCAGTATAGGCATATATGACACATAATCCACAACACAAAAACCAGACCTCTACAGCACTGTTTATCTAATACATAACCTAGACACATCAATAAATAGAATACAGTAAAAAAGGAGTATGTTGCACTTCCCTAAAAGGCCTAATTTCATAAATAAATGAAACTATGTGAAGTACTGTGCAGTAGTATAACATGTTTGTGCTCTCTTATAAAGGTTGTCAGATATGCCTAATTGACCATTCCTTTATTATTTTCTGCAGTTTCCAAAGAGCCTGTCCAACCTCAGTGCCCTTTGGGACAGCAGCTGGAGGGACGGCTGCTACTGATGGATGGATGGACTGGTGGACACCCCGCTGGCTCGGGTAACTCACCACACCTCAACATAAAGCTTTTCCTTGGGGACGTTTTGAATGGTTTTGACCAAAAAGTAACCGTAACCTTAAATCTGCTTAAGTACTGCATACAAGAGTTCTCCAAAAGGGCCACAAGTGAACTGATCTCTCATGTCATCCATTGAGTTCTATGCAGAATTTCTTCGGGGAAGGCGGGATGTCTTTTTTTTTTTTTTTTTCTGGATTTGAGTGTATGCAGATCAGGTCTAATTTTACCGACAGCTTTGACGCTCCTGAGTTTGGTCCTTGCCAAGGGGGGAGTTGTTCCCTGTTGCTCTTGTGCAATAAACCACTGGCTGTAGGGTACCAGTAGTACTAACCTGCTAAAGAGGCCTGCCACTTTTTATATAAATAAAGAGCCTCACAATACTGTATGTATTTATATATTTATTTTAAATAATTTTTTTTTAACTAATCAGGTGTTTTCTCTCTGGCAACAAGCGCCAAAGATGCTGCTAAAATGAATCTGTCCCTGTTGGTTTGGGCACATTTGGTCTCATTTTTACAAGGTCTACTGTATGTATCTGTGTACAAAGCTTACTATTAAATGGCTATTTATATCAATATATATTGATGCAATATTATTGAATTTGAAATGTGAGCAAAAGGAAAAAGTGTGAATGTGTTTACAAGCTAGTCTCACCATGGTGTCCCTAAACTGTGCATATTAACACTTTGAAATAGTTTAAGGCCCTATAAGGGATCTGTTCTTGTTGCACTTTGTATGAATCTCTGAACTTACTGATGTTCTCATCTTCTGTTTATTAATGTTTGCACTTCCTTTTTATTTGTGGGGAAGATTTCAGTTCTACACGGCATAATGTAGCACTGTTTCTTTGTAATATTTGGCTTGTGTTTTTAAATGGCCGTCACTATGGCACATTTCACAAAATCCTGAGCCTTTTGTTCCTGTGACATTTTAATAAAACCCACTGAATCAAATATGACTTTTTTTCCTCAGTACTTTATGTTGAATTTAAACATGTGGCCAGAGCTTGTTATTAAGCAGCTGAATGCTGTGTGGGACAAAGGATGTGTAGCCTCTTTTAGCTGAAGCCTCCCGGTAAATGCTAGATCGCTGTTGTTTCTTGGAGTTTTTATGTAAAAACCAAAAAATGTCCCATGATTAATTGCAATGAAGATGAGACACAGCAGCATCTATCGATGGACTGCTATAGAGCTAAAGTGGTCTGGGACAAATTAGGAGTGTATGGTCTAAATGTTGATCTTTCATATAAGTCTGTGATGTACTGTATTGTTGACGAACCTCTACCAGAGAAACAAAAGGAACTGTTAAAAATAATCATATGTATTGTATGCATGAAGTTGTGGAAAACAAGATGCTGTATGGTTATACAACAGACTGTCATAAACGGTGCAGATGTGTGCAAACAAGTGCTCGCTGAGATCAGGCGAAGAAGAACTCTGGACAGAAAACAGCTCCTTCCTTGGGACACTTTGAACATGTGAACTACAGCACTTTATAAAAGACTCCATGCACTTTATAAAAATCTCTATACACTTTATGAGAGGCTCTAGACACTATGAACTTAAGCTTGGTTTGCACATTTTGTTTTATTAGGGCCCGAGCACGAAAGTGCAAGGCCCCAGCGGTGCCTTGCACTGAAAGTGCGAAGGAACCTATTGTTTTTCATCAGATTATTATTTTTCCGAGTCCTTCGTCGCATTTTTGAAGGGGTTAGCATGCACGAAAACTCACAAAGATTTGCACACGTCACAACTGGTGAAAATTGCAAGGTTCTGTAGTGATTGGGCTCGGGTGTTGCCAGGGGGCTCCATAGCGCCCCTAACGTGCCTTTAATTCGAAAAAGTAAGAAGTTAATATACCAACTTTTGAGGGAACATAGGTCTCATCTTGAACTCCATGGAGCTATTTTTAGAAAAAATTACAAAATTCTAAAATTTCCGAAATCTTGGTTTTCGTGCAATAATCTTCATTTTACGAACACTTGTTTGAGGACTTAAGGATGCACAAAAACTCTTAAAATGTTGCAGCTATGTGCAGAATATTAAACTCTTTCATCTGAATACACATTTAGGCTTGAGAGTGGTATGGTTGCTCTATAGCGCCCCCTAATTGGATTTAGCCCTTGGGAACATTTTTGACAGCTTCAATATACACGAAAACTCACAAAAATTGGCGCCCACATAAACACCTGGGAGCTGTGCGAGACTGTACAGCGATTTGGCTCATACCTGTAAGCGGGCTCCATAGCGCCCTAATGCGTGGAAGGCCTCAACTTGGACATAGTTGCTCCATTCTTCACCAGATTTAATAAACATATTGCTCTTATCACTGCGGACATATTTCTCATTTACATTCATTAGCTCCGCCCAACCGGAAGGCGGCCATTTTTAATTATGCATTTTTCATGTGTTTTACATTCTTTCGAACTTGTCCTAGGCCGTGTTTTCAATCTTCTTGAATCTTTGCAGGTAGTATCTGTTGACCGTCATGACGAAAAGTTATCCAGAGAATTTTGATAGTTGAAAAAATGCGCGTATGTTATAGCAACTTCCTGTCTAAACAGGAAGTTGCATTATCTTGGCAACAATTATTCCGATTGGCCCGAAACTTGACAAGGTCGTTTCTCATGGCAGAATTTGCATCTCTGCCAAACTTGGCGGCAATCGGCCATTAGATGGCGCTGTTTTAATTTTGTTTAATTAATCCGCAAAATATTGATATATGGGAAACCTACTCTGTCTAACTACTCCTGAGGCGTGAGTCCAATCGGCACAAAAACTCGGAGGACCCTCGTGACAAAGAGTTATCAAAAGAATTGTGATAGCTAAAACAATGCGCAAGTTATGGAGAACCAACTTCCTGTAGGTGGGTGTGGAAACAGGAATGGCTGTATCTTGCCAAAGGCTATTCCGATGGACACAAAACTTAAAAATGTTGTTCCTCATGTGCCAATGAGGCTGTCTGCCAAATATGGCGTCAATTGGCCTTTAGATGGCGCGGTTTTAATTTCTGTAATTAATTAGCAAATTCGCTTTGAGCAAAACCTCCTTTTTTAACTCCTTCAAGAGCGTGAGTCTCATCTGCACAAAAATGTGCACGTAGACTCGGTGGACCCTCATGACAAAAACATATCAAAAGAATTTTGATAGCTAACACAATGCGCAAGTTACACAGGACCAACTTCCTGTAGGGGGCTGTCGAAACAGGAAGAATATCTTACCAAGACTTATTCCGATTGCACCAAGCATGACAAAGTTATTCCGCATAGGGGCTTGACCATCCATGCCAAATTTAGAGTGAATCGGCCATTAGATGGCGCTGTTAGAATTTCTTTTATTAATTATTCACATTGCAATATATGGGAAACCTACTTTGTCTAACTCCTCCTGGGCCGTGAGTCCAATCTGCACGAAAACTTGTATATATACTCGATGGACCCTCGCAACTAAAAGTTATCAAAAGAATTTTGATAGCTAACACAATGCGCAAGTTATGGAGGAACAACTTCCTGTAGGTGGGTGTCGAAACATGAACGGTTCTATCTTAGCAAAAGTTATTCTGATTTACATGAAACTTAGAATGTGTGGTCTACATATGATGTTGCATTTGCCAGTACCCCCGGGGCAAGAAGCGAGGGCCTGTCATCGCTGCTTGCAGCTTTAATTAGTTATATTTTTGTAATTCTTGTATTGTTTATATTGATGTTATGTAGCCTACTGTATGTTTAAATGTAGGCCTATAAATTGTAATTTGTAAAAACTGAATAAAGCTCTTTATAAAAAAAAAGTAAATGCTAGATCACATCCACTAGACGTGTTGACGTGGTTATTTCTTATTCACACTACCGGGAAGAATCCTTGGACATCTTTACCCCGGGAGGGGGGAGAATGGATGTATGCTAGATCGGATCCACTAGACGTGTTGATAGCAAAGGACGTGCCTGGTGGCCTGCCTTATTGCCTCTGATTGGCTTACACTGTTATCCTTACCTTATAACCAATCCTCATGCCGTCAACACATCTAGTGGATGTGATCTAGCATTTACCGAGAGGCATCAGTCTGTCTTACTGAGCCACCTCGCTCTCTCATAATGACAACTTTCAGGAGTGGGGGGGCGAATTAATTAATGAGTGAATGCATGAAACTTTTACTAACCCCAGGGGAGTAAAGGAAGCTACACATTCTTTGTCCCACACAGCATTCAGCTGCTTAACACATCAACACGTCTAGCGGATGTGATCTAGCATTTACCGAGAGGAATCAGCCTGTTTTACTGAGCCACTTCTCTCTCTATAATGACCATTAAAAGCACCATGAAAGTCCATTAGCTGATGCCTCCCAGTGAATGCTAGATCACATCCACTAGACGTGTTGACGTTGGCATGAGGAGTGAGGATTGGTTATAGGGTAAGGACAACAGGACAAGCCAATCAGAGGCAATAAGGCATGCCAAGGATTGTATAATATAAATGATAAATAGTAGAACGAAAAAAATATGTTTCCAACCAGGATAAGATGCTGATATGACAATGTGAGGTTGAAGGATCAAATCCCAGCTCAGGCAACAGCTTTTTTTTTATTTCTCGCCTCAGTGACGTGAACGTTAAATACAACCTCCAACCAAATTGCTTTTACATACACAGATAGCTCAGCATGATGAACACCACATAATCTGTTTAGAATGTTGTGGGTTTAACTCCTTTAAAGCACACAAAGTTTTATGGTCCAATACCCACAATGAAGAAGTCAAATAGATAATTGAACAGATGCAGCTTGTATCAGGTGTGATAGCTCAGTGTGATAGAGTGCTAATTGGAAGACACAAAGGTTGTGGGTTTGAACACAGGGTTAGACAATTAATTTTGAGCTTTACACCCAGAATGACAAAGACAAATACACCTGGAGAACCACCCACTGTTTTCAACATACTATACTATGTCTTTTTTATCACTTTTTTCGACATACTACAATATGTCTTTTTTATCACTTTTTTCGACATACTACACTATGGCTTTTTTATCACTTTTTTCGACATACTATACTATGGCTTTTTTATCACTTTTTTCGACATACTACACTATGGCGTTTTTATCACTTTTTTCGACATACTATACTATGGCTTTTTTATCACTTTTTTCGACATACTACACTATGGCGTTTTTATCACTTTTTTCGACATACTACACTATGGCTTTTTTAAAACTTTTTTCGACATACTATACTATGGCTTTTTTCGACATACTATACTATGGCTTTTTTATCACTTTTTTCGACATACTATACTATGGCTTTTTTAAGAGTATTTTCGACATACTATACTGAGGCGATTTCATCACTGTTTTCGACATGCTATACTATGGCTTTTTTCGACATGCTATACTATGGCGTTTTTATCACTTTTTTCGCCATACTATACTATGGCGTTTTTATCACTGTTTTCGAAATATTATACTATGGCTTTTTATCAGTATTTTTCGACATGCTAAACTATGGCGTTTTTTTCAGTATTTTCGACATACTATACTATGGCGTTTTTATCACTGTTTTCGACATACTATACTATGGCGTTTTTATCACTTTATTCCACATACTTTATTGCGTTTTATCAACTGTTTTCGACATACTATACATATGCTTTTATCAGCCTTTTCGACATAATTATAATTATGCTTCAGTTATCACTATGGCTTTTTATCACTTTTTCGACATAACTATACTATGGTTTTTATCAGTATTTTCGACATACCATAATTATGGCTTTTTCCGACATACTATACTATGGCTTTTTATCACTTTTTCGACATACCTATACTATGGCCTTTTATAACTTTTTCGACATACCTATACTATGGCTTTTCATCACTTTTTCGACATACCATAACTATGGCTTTTTATCAGTATTTTCGACATACTCATAATATGGCTTTTTCGACATACCATACTATGGCTTTTATCACCTTTTTAATACTAATATACTATGGCTTTTTATCAGCTTTTCGACATAATTATACCATGGCTTTTGACATACCATACTATGGCTTTTTATCATCATTTTCGACATACTATAACTATGTCTTTTTCTCGACATAACTATACTATGGCTTTTATCAGTATTTTCGACATACTATACTATGGCTTTTTATCACTATTTTCTCGACATAACTATACTATGGCTTTTTTCGACATACTATACTATGGCTTTTTATCACTATTTTCGACATACTATACTATGGCGTTTTTATAACTCTTTTTCGACATACTATACTATGGCTTTTAACAATTGTTTTACATACTATAACTATGGTTTTTCTACACCTTTTTTCGACATACTATAACTATGACGCTTCATCACCATTTTCGACATAACATACTATGGCTTTTATCACTGTTTTCGACATACTATAATAATATGACTTTTATCACTGTTTTCGACATACCTATACTAAGGTATACACTTTTTTCGACATACTATACTATGGCTTTTTATCAGTATTTTCACATACCATACTATGTCTTTATCACTTTTTCAACATACTATACCATGGCTTTTTATCAGCATTTTCGACATACTATACTATGGCTTTTTATCACTCGACATACTATACTATGGCATTTTATTTTCATCACTTTTTCTCGACATACTATACTATGGCTTTTTCATCAGTATTTTCACATACTCATAACTATGGTTTTTATCACTTTTCGACATACTATACTATTACATTTTATCAATATTTTCTCGACATAACTATACTCATGGCTTTTTTCAATAAACCATATACCTTCATGGTTTTTTATCAATTTTTCGACATACTATACTATGGCTTTTTATCAGTATTTTCGACATACTATACCATGGCTTTCACATTTTCGACATACCATACATTATGTATTTTTCGAGATACTCATAATAATGGCTTTTTATCACTTTTTCGACATACTATACTATGGCATTTTATCACTTTTTTCGACATACCATAACTATGGTTTTTTATCACATTTTCGACATACCACTACATGGTTTTATAACTATTTTCGACATACTATACTATGGCTTTTTATCACTTTTTTCGACATAACTATACCATGAAAGCTATCAATTTTTCGACATACCATAACTATGTAGCTTTTATCAATTTTTTCGACATACCATACTATGATGTTTTTATAACTTTTTTCGACATACCATACTATGGCTTTTATCAATTTTTTCGACATTACTATACTATGAGCAATCTTACACCTTTCGACATACTATACTCATGGCTTTTTATCACTATTTTCGACATACCATAATTATGATGGTTTTATAACTCTTCGACATACTATACCATAGGCTTTTATCACTTTTCGACATACTATAACTATGGTTTTTTATCAATTTTTTATTACGCTATACTATGACTTTTTAATAACTTTTTTCATCATTACCATACCCATACGTTTTTAACCACTTTTTCGACATAACTATACTCATGGCTTTCTTATCACTTTTTTCGACATACTATACTATGGCTTTTTATCACTGTTTTTGATTACACTATACTATGACTTTTTATCACTTTTTCGACATACCATACTCATGTTTTTATCACTATTTTCGACATACCATAATTATGGCTTTTTATCACTTTTTGATACACTATACCATGACATTTTCATCCGTTTTCGACATACTATACTATGGCGCTTATCACCTTTTTTCGACATACCATAATTATGGCTTTTTATCAAAGTATTTTCAACATAATTATACCATGGTTTTTATAACTTTTTTCGACATACCATACTATGGCTTTTTATCACTTTTTCAACATACCATACTATGGCTTTTTATCAGTGCTTTTTCGACATACTATAATATGGCTTTTTACCCTAACATACATTCTTTTATCACTTTTCACAAACTATACCATGGTTTTATAAATTCCATACCATAATTATGCCACACCATTCACATACCATAATTTACGCCCACTTCACATACCATACTATGCTTACACATACCATACATGGCTTCATTCATGTTTTATCACTTTTTCGACATACCATAATTATGGTTTTTTATCAGTATTTTTCGACATACTATACCATGGTTTTTATAATTTTTTCGACATACCATACTATGGCTTTCTATCAATTTTCAACATACCATACCATGGCATTTTGATCAGCATTTCACATTACCATAATATGGCTTTACATACCCATACTATGGCGCTTTTTTATCACTTTCTGACATACCATACTATGCAGCTTTTATCACTATTTTCTACCATTAACCATACCATGTATTTTTTGGACATACCATACTACGGTTTTTATCACCGTTTTCGACATACCATACCTCATACGCTTTATAAGAGCTTTCGACATACCATAATTATGTCTCTTTTTCGACATACCATACTATGGCATTTTTATCAGTATTTCACATACCATACTATGGCTTTTATCAGCATTTTCGACATTAACTATACTATGGTTTTTCATACACCATAATTATGGCTTTCACCAATTTCAATATTATAACTATACCATGGCTTTTTATAATTTTTCGACATACCATAACTATGTCTTTCATCACTTTTCAACATACCATAATTACATGGCTTTTTATCATATTTTCGACATACCATATTATGGCTTTTTGAGATACCATAATTATACGCTTTTATCACCTGTTTGATACATACTATACTATGGCGCTTTTATCAGCATTTCTAATTTATTACCATAATTATGGCTTTTACATACTATACTATGGCTTTTTATCACTGTTTTCCATACTATACTTATGGCTTTTCTCGACATATAATTACACTACATTTTTATCAGCTTTTTCGACACATAACTATACTATGGCTTTTTATCAGTATTTTCGACATACTATAACTATGGCTTTTTTCGACATAACGCTTTTCACGTATTGGTTCATTTTATCAGTATTTTCGACATACCATATACATATGGCTTTTATCCAACGTATTATTCACCATACTATGGCCTTCGACATACCATACCATGGCTTTTATAACCTTTTTCGACATACCATACCATACGTTTTATCACTTTTTCGACATACCATAATTATCATGGCTCTTACAACCTTTTTCGACATACTGTACTATGGCATTTGTATCACTGTTTTTTACATGCTATACTATGGCATTTTTATCACTTTTTTCGACATACTATACTATGGCGTTTTCATCACTATTTTCGACATACTATACTATGGCTTTTATCACCGTTTCTTGACATGCCATACCTTTACGTTTTATCACTATTTTCTATACGCCATAACTATGACATTTTATCACCTTTTCACATACTATACTATGGCGTTTTATCACCTTTTTCGACATACTATACTATGGCTTTTTTATCAGTATTTTCGACATACTATACTATGGCTTTTTTCGACATACTATACTATGGCTTTTTTTATAAATTTTTTCGACATACTATACTATGTCTTTTCATCACTTTTTTCAACATACTATACTATGGCATTTTTATCAGTATTTTCGACATACTATACTATGGCTTTTTTATCAGTTTTCACATACTATACTATGGCATTTTTATCACTTTTTTCGACATACTATACCATGGCTTTTTCATCAGTATTTTCGACATACTATACTATGGTGTTTTTATCACTGTTTTTGACATGCTATACTTTGGCATTTTTATCAATATTTTCGACATACTATACTATGGCTTTTTTCGAGATACTATACTATGGTGTTTTTATCACTTTTTTCGACATACTATATTATGGCATTTTTATCAGTATTTTCGACATACTATACTATGGCTTTTTTATCAGTATTTTCGACATACTATACTATGGCTTTTTTCGAGATACTATACTATGGCTTTTTTATCACTTTTTTCGACATACTATATTATGGCATTTTTATCAGTATTTTCGACATACTATACTATGGCTTTTTTATCAGTATTTTCGACATACTATACTATGGCTTTTTTTATAAATTTTTTCGACATACTATACTATGGCGTTTTTATCACTGTTTTCGACATACTATACTATGGCGTTTTTATCACTCTTTTCGACATACTATACTATGACGTTTTATCAGTGTTTTCGACATACTATACTATGGCGTTTTTATCAGTATTTTCGACATACTATACTACGGCTTTTTTATCAGTATTTTCGACATACTATACTATGGCTTTTTTATAAATTTTTTTGACATACTGTACATACGTTTTCATCACTGTTTTCGACATGCTATACTATGACATTTTTATCACTGTTTGACATACTATACTATGGCGTTTTTATCACTTTTTTCGACATACTATACTATGGCTTTTTTATCAGTATTTTCGACATACTATACTATGGCTTTTTTTATAAATTTTTTCGACATACTATACTATGGCTTTTTTATCACTGTTTTCGACATACTATACTATGGCTTTTTTCGACATACTATACTATGGCGTTTTTATCACTTTTTTTGACATGCTATACTATGGCTTTTTCGACATACTATACTATGGCGGTTTTTATAACTCTTTTCGACATACTGTACTATGGCATTTTTATCACTGTTTTTTACATACTATACTATGGCATTTTTATCACTGTTTTTGACATACTATACTATGACGTTTTTATCAGTGTTTTCGACATACTATACTACGGCTTTTTTATCAGTATTTTCGACATACTATACTATGGCTTTTTTATAAATTTTTTTGACATACTGTACATACGTTTTCATCACTGTTTTCGACATGCTATACTATGGCGTTTTTATCAGTATTTTGGACATACTATACTATGACTTATTCATGAATTATTTCGACATACTATAATATGACTCTTTTTTTACATACTATGCCATGACTTTTTAGACATACTTTGAGATGAAAAATAAACAAAACACAATAAAATGCATTAACCAAGGACCACGAAGTTAGCTATTACCCAACTGTTATTGGAACTTCTTTACACTTCATCAACATCAAAAACCCAAAGTTGTTTATTAATTCTCATTGTCTCTTGCTGACCACATGCTCTGTTATTGTTGTTGCATGGTGTCATCTTCTTCTGGGGTCATTGGACCCTGCATTGGTGGCATGCCAATGCCACTTCTGCACATGAACAGTTCCTTTTTGACATACTATGACTTTTTTTGTGGCTTTATTCAATATACTATACTGTGACGTTTTTATGACTTTTCTTGACATACTATACTATGACTTTTCATAAATATTTGACATACTGTACTTTATGATTTTTCGAAATACTACACTATGACGTTATAACTTTTTTCGACATACTAGACTATGACGTTTTAATAATTGCTTTCAACATACTATACTATGACTTTCATAAAAACATTTCCACATGCTATACTATGACTTTTCATGACATTTTTCAACATTTTGTTTTACCATTTATAAACAAAAAGGTGTGATAATAAACATCAAAGCCAGGGCAAGGCGTAGTTTACAGCAGGAAGGAGCGCACTTTTTCCCAGGCCGAAAAATTACAATTGCAGACAGTAATATAAACAATAACCCATAACTGATTTACATTCATTATTTATACAGTATATCGTGTGTGTTTGTGTATTTATAATAACAATAACCATTTATAGTTTATAAATAGACAGCTCTACTTGTGATCCGATCAATCCAAGCAATTCGGCATAGAGACAGCTTTAAAAAAAAAAAAAAAAAAAAACTTAAAATGGTCCACTTTTGTTTGACACCTTTCAATAAAATACATAAAAATTTAAAATGATGTCATTAGTATGGGATGTCTTTGTCATGACAACTTGACATATGTCATCCTGTTTAATGTCATGTTGTCTTAGTAAGGACACTCCAAAGAAATGTAATGTCAACTTGTCACGACCAAGAACACTTCTGGTAATGTCACTTTGATTAATGTCAGGTTGTCATAATCAAGACAACCCAAAACAATGTCAACTTGTCATGACAAAATTCGAATGACACGTTCATAACGTTTACGACGTTCATGATAGTGCCACGTCAAAGATTATGGCCGCGTCATGTCACGATTATGTCGATACCTTCAAGTAAAGTGTTACTGAGCTCCCTACGAAAATACATAAGTGCCACAGAAAATGACTCCACGTGCTTCATCCTTGTGTTTTATTTGCGCTAGCTTCCATTACTCGTGAAAACAAAAGCAAAAGATAGTTTCTTAAATAAAAAAAAAGCCACAGGAAACATTTTGTGTAATAGAACACATTTCAGATTGCTGTAAAAATCATGCTTTTAGCTCACAGTTTTTGCTACCAAATTATATAGTCATGCAGAATCATTCTTTAATTCCACTGTTTTACAGTTACGGCTGCTCGGAAGTTTGAGGTTCACATTTAATGGAGAGGAGAAAACAAAAATCTATACATACAGGGTTATGTCTAAAATAAATTCTCTATGGGAGGAGGGGCAATTTTAACATTAACAGGGATTTACTGGATTACTTTTGACGATGATGAAAATCTCCAAAACAGGCAAGTTCAAGATGTATGAATGTTTAGCCTCACTAATATAATGTTGATGTCGTCCAGGTGGGGCTTTTGTCTCTAGGGGATCGGTTACTTCACTGACCTCTATCCTGGTCTCGTAATCGGACAGGGTCAAGGTCTTTCCATCGCCACTAAAGAGCGTATGGCATGACAGAAAGAAGAAAGGACATTATGAGGTGAAGAAACCCTTCAGTTTTGGTCCGGGAACTCTGCACTCATCTAGGGAGAAAAAAGAGAACAGCTTATTTGATTTGTTCAATAAATGTGTCTATTTTATTTTTTTCTTTCTTAAGGAGGAATACACACAGAGGCACAAAGTGAAGCAAGCAAAGTACTGTTGGCAACGGTGTTCAGAAGTATTAAAAGGGTTGTTTCAATATTGTTTTCTCAACCTGGACCCAGTTCGTGCGTGTGCGTTTGTGTCTAATGGGAACAAAAGTCTTTGAAATTCGTCCGGTATCGAGCAAGAACGCTGTATCCAGAAACCACACAATCCAAGCCTTCTTCAAAAGTTGACATTCTCAGCATGTAACGTTGCTCAGAGGTTCCGGTTAAAGGGCTACTACTGTTAATGTCCAGCTTGTATTTACCTTCACAAACTTGCTTGTTTTGCCGCTGACAGGCTCAGATTATTATTCTAAGTGTCTGACAACATTATGGAAAGGATCCCTACAGAGATAGACCTTTGAAACCTCTTTGAGACCTTTCTGTTTAACCAGAAACAGCTCTGAAGTCGCTAGTGCTAAACCCACCAGACTCCATTTAAAAAAGCAATACTTTTAGAGCCAACATCTTTTCACATGTAAATCTGTAAACTGTGTTTATTTCAACCGAAACTAGAGTCGTGATGGTTGGAAACCATTGGAATTTTGTTTCTGTCGACTTTGAATGAAGTCTATTTTACGATGCTAAAATTCGTGTTTATTTACATGGAGTCTGGTGGGTGTAGCGAATGCAATTTAGAGTGTTTTTATGTTTTATATATTTTGTCCTATAGAGTTATGTTGCAGCCCAATTCGCGGCTGTCTGTTGGTATACTAGACCCGTTTCAGATTGTTGCTCAAATTAGTCACTTAGACCCAAATGCATGGGGGGGAAAAAGGGTCACGGATGAAAAATACAGAAGTTGCCCTTTAGGTGTAGAGCAACAGATTAAAGCTGCATCTACCTGAACGTCAAACTGTCCAAATCCAGAAATCAGATTGTTGGCCTGAAAGCAGAGAAAGAAGGCAAACACTTACAGAAAGATGTACAGCAGGACAGACAGACATACACAACCACATTTTACAATTTAAATTGTATTTCAGTGAAAGCAGCACATTAGCAGCAGCTCTGATCTCATGGAAGAACCGAAAAATAAACAAAAAATGTAAAAAAAAAAAATGTGAAAAGAACCAAAAGCATCAAAAAATGTGGCCAAAATGTTTGGAAAAGGGCCCAAAGTATGAACAAAATGCAACAAAAAAGTCAAATGAATATTGGAAAAGGCGCCAAAAATGTCTACGTACTACTGCTATGACTTTTTTGACAAGGCATTTATTCTTAAATCTTTATTTTAAATAAACAAACGAAATGTAATACTTATTTTTTCAATCATTATTTATATTGTATCATGTGTAAAGTGCGTATGATTTTATCCAAGCCCTTTACGTTAGGTCCTACATTTGAGTCAGCGATGTGTTAACGAAGCAGGACTCACCACAGCGTCGATGTCTCTGGGACTGACGTACTGGGACAGAACTTTGTAGTCGTCGGGAGACATCGGCATCATGTTGTCCTGCAATCTGGACGGATGCCTGGACAGAAGAACATCCATACGGACTCCTTTTAGATCTGTTACATACTGCCACCATATTTATCAGCACGCCGCTGATTTTTGTGATTTTTATTTTTATTTATTTTTTTAATCTGTTTAAAGCACTATATAAATACATTTTACTTACTTAGTTAATGTGGTATATATTTTATAAGTAATTATCGGAAATAGTAATACTCACACTTCTGAGACAGATATGAGCTCCGTCTTCATGTAGCCAGTCTTCTCGGGCCCATTCTCCACGTCCATGGGCTCTGCAGCTGGAAGTCGGTTAAACACAAATTCAAACGTTAAAACGTTTCATGAAGTTTTTTTTAAACCATTAATTTATATTTGAATTCATTTTACTATCGAAATCTAAAGTTTTACCCCTGGGTACGCCTAAGGGTTTGACTAATACCTGGAACAATCATTCGTTGTTTCCTGCTCCAGGGAATAGGACGACTTGTCACCCTTAGCAACAGGTATTTATAATCAGCGCCGCTCGTAGAACCCTTCAGTTCTGACCATAGACTCTTAAAGTGCCCATATTATGAAAAAAAAAACACTTGGGGTGTTATGTTGTGTCTGGTGCTTCCACACGCATACAAACTTTGTTTTGAGTGAGATACAGTTTCTTTCTTTCAAAGATAGTACAGGAGAGGAAGAAGAAAAGAGGTCTCACTCTGTAGCTAAAACAGAAACCAGGTGAAAAGAGGATCTACAGCAGTGAGAGAGAGCTGTGATGTACAACAAAAATATGGTGTTTGAAATTTCAATCATGTAAACCTATTCTAGTACAACCTTAAAATACAATTATGAACCTGAAAATGAGTATAATATGGGCACTTTAATATTAATGGACGGAGCATGCGTGACGTCACCCATTGGTTTGTGGAGATCTGCTCTGAGTCGTCGAATTTGCCGTTACGGTACAGGCGGTATGTTGGGCGGTATCTGACTGTGACGTTAGCCGAGAGTTGCAAACGCTGCTTACACTCTACGTTACACACTTTCACCGGCAATCTGGATGCAACTGCTGCTGAAAGCTAGCCTACATAATTCGAGATAAGATTTAGCTTCGTCTGGTTTTAAATGTATCTTTGTCCCATAGTTATATTACATATAAGACCGGCCGCGAACTGTCAATCCCATCATAGCCACGCCCTAAAACAACCCCTGCTTTATTGTCAATTTTAAAATCAATGAGACATTATTCAAAAAATGAACATTCTGTGTTGCAGAAGACTTAAAACTAGCGATTGAGACCATGAACTCATTATGAAAATGTTTACTGGGGTAATAAATCAAGTGAGAAGTGGGTCACTTCCTCATAGGCTTCTACAGAAACAGACCTCCTTTTGCAACCGCACGTGTCGCCCCCTGCTGGAATTCAGAGAGAATGCAGGTTTAAGGCACTTCGCTGAACCGGATGCGTTGTCCATTAATATTATACAGTCTACGGTTCAGAAAGCTAACGCTATGCTAGCAAGATTCAAAGTCAATAACATTTGGTTGGTAATCGGTAAATGTAATTTGACAGTATTTTTATTTATTTATATTTAATTTTAACAACAAGACAGGGTAGCTATCCAGCCATGTTATTGTCCCCAAAACAATATAAAGATTTTCAAGAACAATTATCTGTAGTAAACTGTCGGCCGCAGCCTGAAGCGGCAACCTGAACAGCGAACGGGACAAAGTCAGTCTAGAGGGGCGGTGTAGCTTGCTTCCTGCAGCGTGTGTGTTAGCACCATCCTGTGGTGTTCAGAGGCAACGAAGCACCTAACAGTATTGGAAATAACATGGTCACATTTTCTTTTTCTTTTAATGTAGCACATTCATTTAGAACGGTAAACCGCCAGTTTCACCGGAACTCCTTTAGTAGGTGTCCTATAACACTTTTTTATGGACACCCTGCAGCCAATCCGAATCGAGATTCACCCAGACCGTGGTATAATTGTATTTAACTCAACCGGTAATTTCAGGGTGTCAAATACATTTAGTGAAGTGACAAGAGTATAAATGGACAGTACAGCAATTGAGTAAATGGGAGTTATTTAGGGAGGTGACTTACTCTCTGAGGGTTTGGGGTAGTACTTCCCGAAGGCCTTGTCTTTCGGGATGTTAGGGTAGAGGAAGCGGAGCGGGTTCTCCGGGATGTTCTCGGCGGCCATCACCTTGTAGGTGCGGATGATGTCGGGCAGAGAGACGGCGGACAGCTCCTTCTTGGTGTACGGCTCCACGGAGTGGAAGAGCGGCTTGTCTGCGTTCACAGAGAGAGTTCGTACCCGTTAACATGCATCAAGTCCCTCGTGGTCCTCCACAATAGTCGCCGGACACAATGATGGTGCCTCTGCAAAATAGCCTCGGGAGGGAACTTGTTTTGGTGGAACCATGTGTACGTTCAAACAATGGTCATGCTACAAAAAAAACTAACTCCGATCCAACAGATAGTCCAGCTAGCTGTCTGGATTTACCCTGCAGAGATCTGGATTTGTACACATCGCAGCGTCGAGGAGACCGCTTTTGCTCACCGTGGACGTCGTGTTCGATCCAGGTGAAGGTGATCGCTCCCTCCCGGCTGCTCTCACTGAACCGGAGCAGGAAGGTACCGGGACACTTGTCGCTCAGCAGAGCCTTCTCCCTCTCCTTACTGATGAAGCCCATGATGGAGCTGCGGACAGACAGAAAACGGTGGAACTGTAACCCTTAGAAAACGGAACTCCCGCCGTCTGCGAGATCATTGTTTATTATGTAAATGAGACTAGGGATTATTCCCTAGTCTCGCTTTGGCAGCCCATCATCCACAGCGCTGCGGAGGAAGGTCTGGCTAATCCGCACAGCATGTCGGGATGAGAGATAAAAACGTGCTCTGGGTTATTGGCATTTCTTTAAACTAATCACAATCGTCATGCTCTAAGCTCTGCACCGAGCCGCTGCAAAATAGCCTCGGGAAGGAACTTGTTTTGGTGGAACATGTGTGCGTTCAAAAGTAGTTTTAGTTCACGGCGCTCCAGCATGCGTTGTGTTCCTGGTATCAGTCCCCAGCAGGACGACTTTGTCCATCTTTGACAGTTGCACGACTAATCTCTTCAAAACAAATGTAAAGAAACGGATCCTTATGCATTTTGCAATACACGTTTTACATTTTCCAATGCAGGACGTTCACTAGTAACAGAGGATTTCTACGGTTGTGTATGAGTACCGTTACTGAAGTAAATGACCGGAATAAAAAACCAAAAGCAGGTTCTTCATCTCTCCTCCATCAGTTTCTTTTTTTCTCAATTTATTTATTTTACTATTGTCTTTCTTACGTATTTAATCTATGAATATATATATATATATATATATATATATATATATATATATATATATATATATATATATATATATATTCATTGCTTTTTTCCTACCTATTTAGGTATTTATTTACTTATGTGTGCATGTATGCAGGAAAAAAAAAAACTCCACGACTGACACACATTTAGAGCCCTATTTTAACGATCTAAGCGCCTGGCGCAAGTGCGTTTAGGGCGTGTCCAAATCCACTTTTGCTAGTTTGGCGGCGGAACAAAAGGGTCCGTGCGCCAGGCGCATGGTTCTAAAGGGTTGTACTTAGCGTCTTCATTAATTCACAGTCGTGTTTTGGGCGTAACACGCAATAAACCAATCAGAGGGTCATCTCAGGTTCCCTTTAAAAACCAAAAGGTGCATTTGCTATTTAAATGACGCGGGCGCTGGACGGGAAACTGACAACTGCTTCCGTCTTAAACTAGCAAAGACACGTCGGGCTTTGCGCCGCGCCGGGTGCGAGATACGGACCCTTGGTCTGAAATCCCAATAGCGCTCACCCGTCATTCCAGAGGGAGAGCAGGTGTCTTTTAATCAGATCCAGGATTCCTTCGATCCACAACCAGAAGGGAAAGGCTTTCTCGTTGGCACTCTGCTGCTGGACAAAACAAACAAAAAAAAGGTGTTCCGTTTAACAATAAGAACAATCAAATACAGTGGCCGGGTTAGCTCAGTTGGTAGAGCGGGCGCACATATGTAGAGTTTTACTCCTCGATGCAGCGGCCGCAGGTTCAACTCCGACCTGCGGCCCTTTGCTGCATGTCATTCCCCCCCTCTCTCCCCTTTCAGGTCTTCATCTGTCCTGTGGAAATAAAGGCCTAAAAATGCCCCCCAAAAATAAAAATTAAAAAAGAACAATCAAAGCTGACATAAGATGTGTTGGAAACCGTTCCCTCGTTCACTCACTCACTTTCCCCTACATAGTGTTTATTAAATAGTGAACAACCAAACGAGATATCAGACACTACACTGATAACACGTCGTTGCGTGACTTGCGTCGGGAGATGCGCCCGTTGATTGTGTGACGGAGGCGGGCGCGCCCAGCATCGTGTCAACCATCTTCTAATACGCCCCTGAAACAAACCGAGCACCCAGGAGGAAAGTAAATGTAAGGTTACATTTCCGCTGTTTAGAAACGAAAGTCCGCTCCATTTTTTTCTTCTGCTTGCCGCGTTGCATTGTGGGTACACGGGAGTAAAATGTAGGGTCCTTCGTGTACGCTCAAATTAGCAGTGCATTGTGGGTATTTTATCGTGGACTATATAGTGAAAGAAAGTCACCGCGGAGAATTCGAACACCACGACAAAATGGCAAACACACTACATAGTGTACTATGTGATGGGGAACGGTTTCCATCACGGCTAGAATAAGACAATTTAAATCAATCAACCAAACTTTACTTGTATAGCACTTTTAACTCAACAAAAAGTAATTCACAATTTAAAAAACACACACCTGTAACAATTATTACATCATTTTGTAATCGCAATGTTTCTTTGTTTAACCACAATTAATTGCTAACACTAGCTAAGGCGTGGTTGGTAGGTTGACAATCGATAATTTGGAAGTAAATAAATTCTATTGTACTTTAAATAGCAGTTGTTTGTGGTTATTTGTGTATTTGTTATAACTGCTGGTGAAACAGGTATGTGCTCCAATTCCTTTGTTCCTGCAAAAGATACCAGATAAATGAATCAAGTTAATTCAGATCTGTATTTTTTTGTTTCACAGCTCACTTATTGGTGCCCCGTTTTGATTGTTTGTCAATGTTATCATACACATATTCATAACTGTATTAATATTGATAAAACATCTTTCCCATCTGTACCCCTACCAATTCCCAACAGTGCTTTAAGAAAATATTTTTTACAATGAGATTTGAGATCAATAATCATCAGTAATGTGGAGCCAATAACTAGGTGGGTAGGGGGAGACAAGAGAACAGCTAGAACAGTTCAGAAAATGACATCACCTTACTGTAAATGTAGCCTTGAAAACTAGGAAAAGACAACACTTATGATATCCAAGATCTAAGACAAGATCTAGTCTCCGAATGACTGTGGCTCACCTTGCAGAACTTGACCCAGGGGATTTGTCCCTCGGGATTCCTCTGGGCTTTGGCTCCTGCAGAGAAACATTGAGGCTTTACATCCAGGCTGCATCTACATCGCTACGTTTTGTGTTCTTTTTTTTTAAGCAGAGTTTTGAGCCAAAAGCGATTGCCGTGCACACGAGTATTTTTAGTCAACAGGAGACAGCATGTAAACTCCGCCCGTCATGGTAACGTTAGTAGTTTAGTCTCAGAGAACGAGACGTGCTGTAGTGACCGATGAGACCCAGTCGGGCGAAAGAAACGCTGGCGTCAGTGTTCCCGCTGCCAAAAGGTCTCCGTTTGCGGCCGTTGAGACGGCAACACAACCCCGCAGACTCCAAACTGGGGTTTCCAAATGTCTCCGGTTTAGGGGCTCGGAAAACGCTACAACAGGCAGAGCAGGGGGAATGAGAGGGGGGGAAACACCAGAGCAGGGGGAATGAGAGGGGGGGAAACGCCAGAGCAGGGGGAATGAGAGGGGAAACGTAGCGTTGTTTTTAAACCAAAACGTAGCAATGTGAATGCAGCCTTACACTTGACGGCCTCCGTTGAGGTCTATGGAACTGTGTAAAAAAAAAAAAAAAAAGTCTGGTTCCTACCGAGCAGCTTGTCAGCCAGCATGTTGAGCTGCTCCTGGCTCAGGCCTCGCTTGGTGACCGAGGAGAACTGCCAGCTGAGGACCTCGGACAGCTGGGACCACTTGGCCGCCGGAGGGGTGAGGAAGAACTTCAGGTTCTGAGGATGAGGGGAGAGAAGAGGCATGAGGAAAGGAGAAGAGGGAATTGAAGGTAGGTTCATGGTAGCCGCGGTGTTTCCCGCCGAGGGCCACGAAATGGCAAAGCCAGTTGCACCTCTGAATTTTTGTAACCCGGCGCGTGCTTTCAGTTCAACGCGGTCGGCTGGGGAGACCGGCCGAGCAGCTTCGCCTCTACAAACGTCCGTAGGGTTCTCCACTTACAGAAAGTTTGAAAGATGTGGAATGTAAGAATAAAAAAATAAAAACTAAGCTGATGCTAAATGGAATTGCTGTCTTTCAAACAGCCTTGAACATGTGGAAAGAGCGTGACACCACACTTGGAAAAGAAAAACCATTATGCTAGAGAGTGTGGAAAGACATGAGGGGCCCTATTTTAATGATCTAAGCGTGAAGCGCCTGGCGCAGGTGCGTTTAGGGCGTGTCCAAATCCACTTTTGCTAGTTTGACGGCAGAACAAAGGGTCTGTGTGCCCGGCGCATGGTTCAAAAGGGTTGTACTTAGTGTCTACATTAATCAGAGGTGTTTTTGGGTGTAACATGCAATAAACCAATCAGAGATCATCTCCCATTCCCTTTAAAAGCCAGGCACGTTTGGACCTTGGCGCATTGCTGTTATGATGGCGAATATGCTTCTTTCGCATGTGTGTGTGCTGCTGTGCGCTCATGTGTGTGTGTGTGTGTCTGTGTGTAACAAGCATAGTGTGCACCTGCTGTGCATAAGCCATAGGCGCATTTTACTAATTTACTGTTAAAATAATGAAATGCTGAGTTATTGACTTTAGACCAGGTTTTTGTTGGTCAATGACGAGATTACTTCTCGTTGCCTCAAGATAGCAATGCGCCCAGAATCCACCTGAACACACCTCCCTGTAAGACCAGCACGCCCATGGGCGCACAGGTGGGCGCAGGCGAATTTGCTATTTAAACGACGCGGGCGCTGGACGGGAAACTGACAACTGTGTCGGTCTTAATGTAGCTAAAACAAAAACGGCTTCATGGAGAGTTACAGGCAGACAGTCATTTCGATTTGGAGATAAACGACCCGTTAATGATTACAGTAGATAAATGAATGTTTGGCGGTACGTCAGTGCCAGGTAGCATGCTTTCCTTAATTTTAGCTCTATTTTTATCCAAGACAATAAAAGAAATGGACACAGCGACATGAGGGACCAGTGAAGTCACTTTTCCGGTGATGGCTGAGCCTCAAACGGAGCTTGAAGACGTAGATGTGACGTGAGCAACCTGTCTGAAAGTGTGAAGTCTTCTGGTAGCTGTGCCGAGAGAAATCTCAATCATTCCCAATCTTACAGAGACGGAGAGCGTAGGTATATGTAAGGAGATAACATAGGCACAGGCTAATTATTGATCACTAACATGCTAGTTAACATTAGTGATTAAACTTAAAACACCTAATGTGAGTCGAAACTGCCCTGTGAGCTTCTCCTGTACTATACGGTAATTTCTCTACTATGGGACAGTAAGTTGCGTGGTCATGACACAATCGTTAGCCTATTTTTATAAAAGGTTCTGCTACGGAGCCATAACGTGAGGTACAAGGTAATGGAGCCTTTTATGCATTCTCGTGTTTCTTTAGAAATAAACAATGGACAAATAGAGTCTTTAAACGCTTCAGATGTGAAGTTATTGCGCGTCAAGGAGCTCAAAAAATGGGAGTCAATGGAATGAAAGAAAAAAAATTCTCCCCATAGGAGGTACTCTTTTCTGGATGCCCGCTTACCCCCTTGATTTTTCTCTTCTACTTGTTGCTCATTCACAGATTATTTTGTTTGTACGCCCTCTGATAACGTAGAGAATAACCAAAGCTTACCTCATCTTCTGTGTGTGTGTGTGCTTACCTTGGGCTCGGTGTTCAGCATGTTGTACCAGAGGATGGAGGCCCAGCCGCTGGGCAGCTGACAGACGTTAGAGATGACCACAACAGGCAGAGACATGGCCTACCACAACAACAACAACAACAGGAAATAATCACAAACACACTCTTATATTAATATCGAGGATGGGACGATAAGCTTTTGTCCATTCGATTCTTTCGCGATACGCGTGTGGCGATTTGATTTGCGCTGCGATTTCCATGCATCGTTTTTATAGAAATGTTGCGTTTCGATAGTGTATTATTAGTGTACTATTGCGATCTTCTTTGCCTTCTTTAACAGAAACAAAAGTTGAATTATTCACTTCTAGAGACAACGGTTGCGTCCGAAATCTCATACCCTGCACTGCATACTCAACATGTACACTATCATACCTGAATGACTGAAAAAAAATTCACATACCGTTTTAGCTACTAAATTAGTCTGGCTATCACCAGACCAAGCTCAATCTTTTAAGATTGAACATTAGTCTGGGGAAGTCTGCTCTGGATTTTCTACTGCACAAGAGGCGGGATCAATGGGCATAGTTCAAATGACTATGTACGCAATTGGATAGTCCTTCAACCAATCAGAGCAACGATCCAGGGTGACGTAGCAGCGACAGCGGCATCAGCGGGTTGCTGCGCTTCGGCGGCCGAATGTAAACAAGAAGCTGCTTGGTCGCTTCTCTATCGTCATCGTGTTAAACCTGCCAATAGCGCGCCAAGTGGATAAGCCAGTTTGTGATTGGTCCCCGCAGATTTGTGACGGAAGCAGGATAGAAAAATGCAAAGGTTTCCAGCCCGATCTGCCGGCGATTTGATTTCGCCCTGCAGCTCAGGCTGGGTTTACACAGTCTCCTGCTAAATAGCTTGTCAGTGTAGAATTTCAGACACATCCTAAGTATATCATGAGATATGTTTTCTAAAAATAATGCACATCACATGTCAGTCAGTCAGTCTGCCGTTTATTTCACTTGTTCTGCTTTCGCTGTAAACGTAAATGATGTAGACGCCATCTGTGGTAACGTCGAAACGGAAAATATTGAGGTGAATCATTGGTTAAAAAAAAAAAATTTGATTTGTCTGTTCTCTCACCTCCAGTTTGATGTTGAGTCCCGACTGGTTGAGCTGCAGCTCCGACTCGAAGCTCAGCGAGTGAAGCTCCTCTGTGACGATCAGAGGACCCTGAACACACACACACACACACACACACACACACACACACACACACACACACACACACACACACACACACACACACACACACACACACACACACACACACACACACACACACACACACACACACACACACGATGAAACTTCACAAAACCTCCACGCGGAAGTGGGCAAAAAAATTATGATTACAGAACATCCCCTCTGTGGTACATTAACTCCAGTACTGTACATATGTACAAATGCTGAGGTACTTGCACTTGAGTCTTTTCATGCCACTTGACTTGAATTCTACTTCTACTCCGCTACATTTCAGCTCTCTGTTTATATTGTACTTTTTTACTCCACTACGTTCATCTGTTACAGCTTTAGTTACTAGTTACTTTACACGTTAAGATTTTTGCACAGAAAAATACATGTCTAGGGCTGGGTACCGAAATCTATACTTTTTAGGCACCGACCGAATTGCCTCTCGAAGTATCGGAAAATGCCTCATTGTTCAATACCCAATTCCAATTTCAATCCCTAAGGAGTAAATCTCATCAGCGTCGGTGAGCCAATCAGCACGCAGCATGCTTCTACCAAGACCTAATAATGTCTGTGATTGGCTGTCTTACGTTACACGTCGTAGAGACATGCAGAAAAAGCTTGTCATTTTGCTAATAATACTTTTGTAATTCTACTTAAGTAGAGTTTTGAATGCATGACTTTTACTTCTAATGGAGTATATGTAAAGAGTGCATATGGAAAATGATTGGGGCCACAGGTGAAACAATTTATTTGAGTTTGAAAAAAAGTCAGAATTCTGACTGTTATCTCAGCATTCTGAGAATAAAAAAAGAACTCAGATAATTGTTTTCACATGTGGCCGTAATCTTCCTTAGTAGTATTAGTACTTCTACTTAAACCTACATTGTGTAATTTTTTTAGTTGATTCTTAGCAAAAATGAATATGTGCTCATTCATGTGCAATAACTTCCACCAACTAATCAAAGTATTTTCGTAAGCGAAGAATCTGCCATTTAGAATCATTCAGAATACATACGAGCAACTCGGTCGAATGACGGCAGCCATGTAGCGCCTCCATCTTTAAAATACATTAGCCAAAGAGGGACATACCGCCACATTTCGCCCTCTTACACTCCATGGCACCGTGACGAATGCCAGGGAAGCGAAAAAGAGAATTAAAACGACAACGCGACAGGCAAAGCAACAAGACCAAAGTTAATATTGGAGTGGCTATCTTACAGCTGTGTGTAAACGACGGAGAGAGCTAATTTCGGGTTCGGCCACCGCAGGAGGAAGGGCTACAAAGTAATATTCAGTTGGTTGTCATATACAATTTCACCGCTAGATGGGAGAAATTCTTACACAATGTAGCTTTAATTACAAGATCAGACTACTGTTTTCTGCCGCTACTTTTAACCTAATTTAAAGCTGTTGGCTAGGTAACCATGTCTGCAATCATTTAATTGCACCCCCTTATCGAGTCAATTTTCTTGTCTTAACAATGCCAGCCGGATCACTGAGGCGCTTACCTCGTTTGTTCGGTTGCCGGCGACCTTCTGCTCTTTCAGTTGCTGCGTGAAGAACGAGAACAAGTTAGAGGAAACACAGTCTTTGTGGTGTGCGGTTTTTTTTATTTTTAAAGCAACACTATGAAACTTTTCCCGCTTCGGTCCCCCTACAGGTTGGAAGCGGAATTGTCCATTACGTTACATTGTCCAGTTCATTCGCAACTGTCACTACCCGATGTGAGTCGAGTGCAGATGTCATGGCATGCGTCACTTTGCAACAAGTCGTCTACGAGATGCTAATGGCGTTTTGAGCTAACGTTAGCAATCAAGTAGCCTACAAGATGCTAACGGCGTTTTGAGCTAACGTTAGCAAGCAAACAATCATAGATAGCTCAAACATTTTTGAAATGACTGCTACCTACAAGTTGGCAATCAAACACAACAAAGGCTGTCACTTGAATGGCGTTTTGAGCCAACATTAGCAATCAAACAATCACAGATAGCTAAAACGTTTTTGAAATGATTTCCATCTTCTGTTATCAAATCTAAAGAGAAAAGTTTATTATTTTATGGATTTCACAAATTTCAGTATGACACGTTATGCCGTAAACCGTTTAAATCTGAGCAACGCGCGACTCACATTTGCCCTCGACTCACATCGGGTAGGGACAGCAACTACAGCTCGCGCTACCCGATCTGGCAAACTTGCATAATGTAATGTAATGGACAATCCAGCTTCCAACCTGTAGGGGTACCAAAGCAGGAAAAGTTACATCTTCCTACCATGAAATGATTTAAACCAGCTAAAAAAAAAAAAAATAAAAAACAACACCACAATTGACTACCTTGTTTTATTGAGGAGCAAAAAGAGCAAACCGGCAATAAAAAAACTCTATGTCTCACCAAATGTCTGAACTCTGCTGCCAGGCTGCCGTTCGACTCCTCCATGTTCATAACTTTGGTGTTTGTTCCCAAAATATTAAACTTCCGAAATCTGACAAGAGGCACGATATCAAGAAGTCAATGAATTAGGGATAGTTAAGAGTTGAAGAGTAAACATGTATTTACATTCAAGTATTCTTTAGAGCCTAAATAATGTTTTTTTGTTCCGCCTGAAATTGTCCAAACTTCGCTTTACTTAAAGGTGACCTATTATATACAGTTTGCAGATTTATAATTGTATTTTTTGATTCTACTAGAATATGTTTACATGCTTTAATGTTCAAAAAACCCTATATGGCTGCTGCACCTGTATTCACCCTCTGTCTTAGACGCTCAGTTGGAGCGCCTGTCTCTTTAAGCCCCCCTCCCAAAAAAAAAAGTTTGCTCCGATTGGTCAGCGATCCCTCATCTCTGCAAGTCTCCTGGAATCTCCATTGCAGCCGGAGACTGACTGCAACGAGGTAAAGAGCAGGACGTTGTACCATGAAAAAAACACCAAAGGCCTTTAAACCAAATACTACACAACCAGACATGTTTCAGTAGCAAAGTGACCCGAAATTGGGGAGAAATTAACAACATTTCAGCCAAGAGTACAGCTTTCTCTGGCGTTAGCATGCAGCTACTTGTCGTTAGCAATGGATTGTGAAGGCTCTGATACACTAACCTGACGGCCAACCATCGCAGGACTTGAAGGGAAATCTGAGGTTTTTTTGCTCACTAGGATTTCCAGAAATAGGTTTACCTCATTATTTGAAAATCCAACAATGTAACATTATAGATATTACAGAAAATACGGAAAACTATAATAGATCACCTTTAATAATAAACATGTTGTTGTTGGTTACTTTATACAATACAAATAGATAAAAAATACTCTTTGATACTATTGAAATGTGTGTAAAATGGTTTTGAGACGTACCCTTTCTTGTCCGTCACATCTCTGCGGGACAGATGGAGATTCATTAAACAAACACGTTTCAAACAGCTTTCAGCAGGTTACATGAAGTCTTTGAACGCAGCTTACTTATCAAACACGGCCTTGACTCGGAGCTGGTAGTTGAACTCCTGCAGCTTCACCAGGAACCTGAAACGAAAGCGAGATATTCAACTGAAACGGGACGTTTGGTTGAAGACGGAGAGGAGGAGAGAGGAGGACTTCAAAACAAATTGAATCTATTTATTTATTTGCACAATAAAATCAAGGCAAGTTCGAGAAATCTATAAACTGAACACAAGTAACCACTGAATAAAAAAATAGAAAGACAAGCATTAGGTTGACTACATAAAACAACAAAGGCATACAATAAGTTACAAGAGGAGTAGTAGTTTTAGTAGTGGTAGTAGTTTTATTCAGTCATCACAAAAACAATAATTAAACCACATTTAAAAAAAACAAACATTTAAAACTTAACCACATTTGTAACCCTCAAAAACAGCATTACAAACCATTTTCTTAACCCTCCTGTTCATTTAAAATTTGACCCATTTTCAAAAGGTTTCTATATCCGAAATTTGGGCTTCTGTCAACCAAAATTGTCTAAAAAATATTGTCTAAAAAAAAAACAAAAAACAAAAACGCAGAATGAATCGACAAAGACATCGGAAAAAAGGGACAAAAATGTCGGGCAAAGTGACAAAAACATCGAGAAGTGAAGAAAAAGAAAAAAAAAGAAGCTGGGAAAGCTTCGAAAACTGGGAGGACAGATGAGTAGGATAGAGGAGCAGAGAAGATGGAGAGGAGTTGAAAGAGGAGGAGGACGAGAAAGAGAGAGGAGGAAAGAGGAGGAAGAGGATTTGAATTGATTTTGTCGTTGCACTTAAGTTCTTTCAGTTATTTGTATAATAGACCGACAAAAAGACTAACAAACCACAGGCGTAATTAATAATTAACTATGGTGGAATGTAACTTAAGTACATTTACTCCAGTACTGTGCTTAAGTACAAATGTTGAGGTACTTGTACTTTACTTGAGTCGTTTCTTTTCATGTCACTTTCTACTTCTACTCTGCTACATTTCAGAGAGAAATATTGGACTTTTTACTCCACTACATTCATCTGTTACAGCTTTAGTTACTAGTTACTTTACACGTTAAGATTCCTGCAAACAGAACACATGTACTTTATAAAATCTGATGTTTGATTCTAAAGTAAACTAGCCAACAATATAACGGCTACAAGTCCAGCTGAGATGATGAGACCATTAAACACTCACCTGGTTGGATCCTTTACACTATCTACAGTTCTGCATCGAGTACTTACATACTTTTACTGAAGTAACATTTTCAATGAAGGACTTTTACTTGTAACAGGGTATTTTTAGAGAGTGGTATAAGTACTTTTACTTAAGTAAAGGATCTGAATACTTCTACCACCACTGATAATTTATAATATGAATACATTATAGTCAGGGTTCGAAATTAGCACCATTTACCAGCCAAATGCTGGTGAAATATGCAAGTTGCTGGTAGATTTGCATCACTCACCAGCCAAAACCCCCAATGGTAATCTATTGAGTGGCTGGTAATATTTGAACATTCACTAGCCATTTGGCTGGTAGACAAAAAAGTTAATTTTCAAGTCTGATTATAGTCCATTGTCAGCAGCAGTCAAATAAGATTTTTTTTTTTTTCTTTTCTTACCGGAGTTTGACCGTGAACTGGACGCCTGTTTTCAGCACCAGGGGTCTCTGTGGGTGGGTGGGCATGCAGGGCTGCCTCTCTACAACCAGAGAGCTACACACACAGACACAGACAGACACACAGATATGAGACACAATTCTACAATAGACTTGTATAGTGTGAAGGTTTCCTCCTAGTCAATTGTGTCTGCTAGCAAACTGAAAAATGCCTTAAAGCTGCTGTGTGCTGACAGAACTTGTCTTGAAAAGCTGCCAACCCAAAAAAATTTGCTTTCACGAAGACCAAAGTGGTTACAGACGTGAGGAATCAGCCGAGAGAATGGGGAGGCACTAAGCTAACGATATGTCTGACGTTACGTGTGTTAAGCAACTTCTGGGCAAGTAGTTAGCCTAAAACTGTATTGGATATTTGACTTGGTAACAAAATTATTTAGCTTAACTTAGAGACACATAGTTAGCCTAAAAGTGACATTTGGATATTTGACTTGGTAACAAATGCTTTAGCTTAACTTACAGACATATAGTTAGCCTAAAACATACATTTGGATATTTGAGTTGGAAACATAATGCTTTGCCAGATGTAACATTAGCCTAGAGTGTCCCCAATCATTCCTTATCTGTATCAACTTTTGTCTTCGCCGGCTTCAGTTTTTCTTTATCTACTGGACATTTGACTTTGTGTAAAACTTCTTCTTTTAGCTGAGCAATGTATTCTGTCTAGTGGATTCAGGAGAAGCCTCCTTCAGTTACACAATGGTACAGAGTTCGGTATTACTTCGTTCCGAACGGGTATTGCTTGACTGTGCTTAGTTATGGTTTTTCCACTGTGAGGCTTTGTTTGAGAGCTTGCTCTCAGTGTCTGAAGCTGCGAGTGTGCTACAGGGAACATATTAAGACCAGGTGCTATCGTTATCAGATCAAAGAGATGTTTATAAAAATTGGCCAGGCTCTTAGTAACCATGACAACCCTTTCACAGACAGTCTACTGATTACTCCAGGCTTGCTGTAGGAGTCAACTAACTAGACTAACTATGATCATCAGGCTATATCATTTGTGTTCCACTTTTGTCTGTCTGTCTGTCTCCTTATCTGTCTGTCT
The DNA here is from genome assembly GCF_010015445.1 of Perca fluviatilis. Classification (NCBI taxonomy): domain Eukaryota; kingdom Metazoa; phylum Chordata; class Actinopteri; order Perciformes; family Percidae; genus Perca; species Perca fluviatilis. Next base: position 18,219,638 of record NC_053135.1, on the reverse strand, counting down.
GTCTCCCTCCCTCCTTTCTCCCTCTCTTTCTCTATGCCTCCCTCCCTCCTTTCTCTTTTCTCTGTCTTCCTCCCTCCACTGTTCCCCTCTTTCCTTCCCTTTAGTCTTCCTCCCTCTGTCTCTCTCCTCCTGTGTCTCCCTCCCTCTGTCTCTCCCCTCCCCTCCATCCTTCTCAATCTCTCTCTCCTTCCATCACTCCTTCTCTGTCTGTCTCTCTCTCTCCCTCCCTTCCTCTCTTTCACTCCCTCTCTCCCTTCCTTCTTCTGTCTCTCCCTCCAGGGTCATTTGTGATTTCATCCATGTATATAGGCCGTTTCTTTTCAGCCAATATATCCACCTCTCAGCTCTTTAGGGTCATGCTTGTTTGTTCTACGCAATGGATATGGCTGATAATAATACAAAGTCTTTAAACTTTCAGCCTTTTTTAGGCAATTTTAGTCAAAGTTGCTGTCTTTCTTTTCCTCTCCTCTCTTTCCTCTCTCTCTCTCCTTCTCTCTTTATTCTCTTTCTCTCCTCTCTCTTCTCTCTTCTTCGTCTCTTCTCTCCTGCTCCTCCTTTCTTTTCTCTTTCTCTCCTCTCTTTCCTCTCTTTCTTCTTGTTCAGACCCATTCTTTTCACCTAATATATTTCACATCTCATCTCAGCTAGATTGATGCTTTTTCGTTCTATGCAGTGTATATATCTGATAATAATAAAAATATTTCTTCTTTCAGCCTTTTCAACTTTCATCTTTAACAGTATTACAGTATTAATTTGCTTCATATTTCTGCATATGTGAGTCATTATCAGTTAGAAAATCTACTCAGACCTCACAATGTTCTACATATGTTGTCATTATTCAACCTTTAAAGCAAACAGTTCAGTTTAGCATAAACTTTGAACTTTATAATGAAATTCATACTTATTAAAACGATTTCCACTTTTTCAACTATTTTCACTACTTCAACTTCTTCTTACGGATTTAAGCTATTCAACCAGTTTAGCTTTAGCAATTCAGCTGTTCATGTTTTATTTTGCCAACACACACACATAGACACACACACACACACACACACACACACACACACACAGACACACACGCACACACAAAGACACACACACACACACACACACACACACACACAGACAGACACACACACACAGACAGACACACAGACGCACAAACACACACACGCAAGCACACACACACACATGCAGACATACACAGACACACATACACAAAGCATGTTTATAAACACATCACAGACACTTAGTAGCCATGACAACCCTTTCACAGACAGTCAAACTTTAAGCCTTTTTAGTCAATTTTACTCAAAGTTGCTCTCTTTCTAATTTTTTCTATCTTTCCTCTCTTTCTTCTCTCCTCTCTTTCCTTTCTCTCTCTTCTTTATTCTTTCTCTCCTCTCTTTATTCTCTTTCTCTCCTCTCTCTTCTCTTCTCTCCTCTCTCCTGCTCTTCTTTCTTCTCTCTTTCTCTCCTTGTCTCTTTCCTCTCTTTCTTCTTGTTCAGCCCCAGTTTTTTCACCTAATATATTTCACATCTCATCTCAGCTAGATTGATGCTTTTTCGTTCTATGCAGTGTATATATCTGATAATAATAAAAATATTTCTTCTTTCAGCCTTTTCAACTTTCATCTTTAACAGTATTACAGTATTAATTTGTTTCATATTTCTGCATATGTGAGTCATTATCAGTTAGAAAATCTACTCAGACCTCACAATGTTCTACATATCTTGTCATTATTCAACCTTCAAAGCAAACAGTTCAGTTTAGCATAAACTTTGAACTTTTTAATGAAATTCATACTTATTAAAACGATTTCCGCTTTTTTAACTATTTTCACTACTTCAACTTCTTCTTACGGATTTAAGCTATTCAACCAGTTTAGCTTTAGCAATTCAGCTATTCAGCATTCCCACGCATTTTCTGCAGGAAATGCATTTTCTAGTTTATTCTTCATTTTATTATTATTCCGTACGTTTTTTGGCTCTCTGTAACTTCTGCATACTTTCACCTATTTAAACCATTCAACTTTTCAAATGTTCAGCTCTTTCAGCTAATGATGGGACTTCTTCAACTTTTTTTCTACTATTTATACTTTTTAAAATATTCAGCTTTTTAACACTTTTTTTTAACATTAAAGTCAATGAGAGAAGCCTTCAACTCCTTAAAATCTTCTTCCGCTCCCAAAAGATTCAGCTCCTTCATACTTTCACCTACAGACGCCAAACAAACTTTAAAATGTTCACAAAATATTCAGCTATCCAAACGTATCTTTTCAGTTTGATATCTTTTACAGTTTTTGTGAAACAGCTGTTTAAGTTTAGTGATTATTTCAGGAAATTTTATCGATTAAACAGGGTGTGTATTGCGCTTGCTTAGAGTGGATGACATCACAGCTAGAGGGTGAAGCTTCGAAAAAATTATCTTAGTTCCTTGTCTGTAAACTGCTCTCACGCCCACAATATTTACTTGTCATACACAATTCATACATCAAAACGTAGGGTGTTTTTTGTCTAGTTTCAGAAAATGCTGCTCAGTGTTGTGATACGCCTTTTACTTTTGGCTGGTTGAGCTTCCAAACGACAAGAGTAACACAACTCCCGTCATTCACTCTCCTGTATAACTTTCTTTGCAATTTCCCAGCGAAACGCACAGCGAACCACTTTTAAATCGCTGATATGACCACATTTTTATGTTTATCCATATAAATTTTATACCATTACGTTCACAAAGGCCTTGTGGTGCTCAGGATGACGTCATTTGACCGATAGGTAATAGTTTGGGCAGTCTGAGGCTTTGTTTGAGAGCTTGCTCTCAGTGTCTGAAGTGCTGCGGTGGGCTACAGGAGACATTAAGAGCAGGTGCGGTCGTGAATAGATCAAAGAGATGTTTATAAACATGGCCCCAGGCCCTTAGTAACCATGACAACCCTTTCACAGACAGTCTACTGATTACTCCAGGCTTGCTGTAGGAGTCAACTAACTAGACTAACTATGATCATCAGGCTAGATCATTTGTGTTCCACTTCTGTCTGTCTGTCTGTCTGTCTGTCTGTCTGTCTGTCTGTCTGTCTGTCTGTCTGTCTGTCTCCTTATCTGTCTGTGTCTCCCTCCCTCCCTCTGTCTGTATCCCTCCCTCTTGTCTCCCCCTCTTTCTCTATGCCTCCCTCCTTCCTTCTTTCTCTTTTCTCTGTCTTCCTCCCTCCTCTCTTCCCCTCCTTCCTTCCTTTAGTCTCCCTCCCTCTGTCTCTCCCTCCCTCCATCCTTCTCAAACTCTCTCTCCTTCCATCACTCCTTCTCTGTCTGTCTCTCTCTCTCCCTCCCTTCTCTCTCTCAACTCCCTCTCTCCCTTCCTCCTTCTGTCTCTCCCTCCAGGGTCATTTGTGATTTCATCCATGTATTAAGCCTGTTCTTTTCTTTTCAGCCAATATATCCACCTCTCAGCTCTTTAGGGTCATGCTTGTTTGTTCTACGCAATGGATATGGCTGATAATAATACAAAGTCTTTAAACTTTCAGCCTTTTTAGTCAAAGTTGCTGTCTTTCTTTTCCTCTCCTCTCTTTCCTCTCTCTCTCTCCTTCTCTTTTTATTCTCTTTCTCTCCTCTCTCTTCTCGTCTCTTCTCGTCTCTTCTCTCCTGCTCTCCTTTCTTTTCTCTTTCTCTCCTCTCTTTCCTCTCTTTCTTCTTGTTCAGACCCATTCTTTTCACCTAATATATTTCACATCTCATCTCAGCTAGATTGATGCTTTTTCGTTCTATGCAGTGTATATATCTGATAATAATAAAAATATTTCTTCTTTCAGCCTTTTCAACTTTCATCTTTAACAGTATTACAGTATTAATTTGTTTCATATTTCTGCATATGTGAGTCATTATCAGTTAGAAAATCTACTCAGACCTCACAATGTTCTACATATGTTGTCATTATTCAACCTTTAAAGCAAACAGTTCAGTTTAGCATAAACTTTGAACTTTATAATGAAATTCATACTTATTAAACCGATTTCCACTTTTTCAACTATTTTCACTACTTCAACTTCTTCTTACGGATTTAAGCTATTCAACCAGTTTAGCTTTAGCAATTCAGCTATTCAGCATTCCCACGCATTTTCTGCAGGAAATGCATTTTCTGGGTCGTTTTTTTTATTATTCTTATTCCGTACGTTTTTTGGCTCTGCGTAACTTCTGCATACTTTCACCTATTTAAACCATTCAACTTTTCAAATGTTCAGCTCTTTCAGCTAATGATGGGACTTCTTCAACTTTTTTTCTACTATTATTCTTTTTAAAATATTCAGCTTTTTAACACTTTTTTTTAACATTGAAGTCAATGAGAGCCGGCTTCAAATCCTTAAAATCTTCTTCCGCTCCCAAAAGTTTCAGCTCCTTCATACTTTCACCTACAGACGCCAAACAAACTTTAAAATGTTCACAAAATATTCAGCTATCCAAACGTATCTTTTCAGTTTGATATCTTATACAGTTTTTGTGAAAAAGGTGTTTAAGTTTAGTGATCTTTTCAGGAAATATTATCGATTAAACAGAGTGTGTGTGTGGCTGGTTAGAGTGATGATGTCATCGCTCAGAGGGTGAAGCTTCAAAAAAATTATCTTTGTCCCTTCTCCTCAAATTGCTCTCACGCCCACAATATCTACTTGTCATACACAATTTATACATCAAAACGTAGGTATTTTTGTCTAGTTTCAGAAAATCAAGTTTTGTGATACGCCTTTTACTTTTGGCTGGTTGAGCTTCCAAATGACAAGAGGTCAATTTCTTTCTCCATTTGCTCCAATGTTAAAACTCGTGGATATTTCCCAGCGAAACACTGAACGAACCACTTTTTGAAATCGCTGATATGACCACATTTTTAGGTTTATCCATATAAATTTTATACCGATACGTTCACAAAGGCCGTGCGTCTCTAACGGTCAAGTCGCTGTTTCGATAGCATGTACTGTTGTGGATTTATTAAGGCTAGTTTGAAGGGTTCTCCCACACTGTCTCTCACTAATCAGGTGTGGGGATTAATGATCAAAGAGATGCTTTATAAATACTAAAGGAACAATGTTTGTCTGTTCTGAAGATAGCGCAGTGGTTATGGCACATGGCTAGGGTGTGGGGGCCCCAGGTTCAAATCCCACTGTGGCATATCAATCAGTGTGTCCCTGGCTAAGGTGTTATTTGACTTTTCAACTACTCTCACTACTTCAACTTATTTTTACGGTTTTAAGCTATTCATCCAGTTTAGCTTTAGCAATTCAGCTATTCATGTTTTATTTTGCAAACACACACATGCACACACGCAAACACACACACACACATATACACACACACAGACACACAAAAAGACACATAAACACACACACACCCACACAGACAGACACACATGCAATCACACACACAAACACACACACACACACACACACACACTACTCAAAACACACACACACTCCCACCCCTCACACACACACACACACTCCCCACACACACACACACCGCGCCCGACATTACACACCACACTCTTCTCTCTTCTCATCTCTTCTCTTCTGCTCTCCTTTCTTCTCTCTTTCTCTCCCTCTCTCTTTCCTCTCTTTCTTCTTGTTCAGCCCCATTCTTTTCACCTAATATATTTCACATCTCATCTCAGCTAGATTGATGCTTTTTCGTTCTATGCAGTATATATCTGATAATAATGAAAATATTTCTTCTGCTCTCAGTGTCTGAAGTGCTGGCGTGTACTACAGGAGACATATTAAGAGCAGGTGGTATCGTTATCAGATCAAAGAGATGTTTATAAACATTGCCCAGGCCCTTAGTAACCATGACAACCCTTTCACAGACAGTCTACTGATTACTCCAGACTTGTTGTAGGAGTCAACTAACTACACTAACTATGATCATCAGTCTATATCATTTGCGTTCCACTTCTGTCTGTCTGTCTGTCTGTCTCCTTATCTGTCTGTGTCTCCCTCCCTCACTCTGTCTGTATCCCTCCCTCTCTTTCTCTATGCCTCCCTCCTTCCTTCTTCTGTCTCTCCCTCCAGGGTCATTTGTGATTTCATCCATGTATATAGCCCGTTTCTTTTCAGGCAATATATCCACCTCTCAGCTCTTTAGGGTCATGCTTGTTTGTTCTACGCAATGGATATGGCTGATAATAATACAAAGTCTATAAACTTTCAGCCTCTTTAGTCTATTTTCTAAATATTTCTTCTGCTCTCAGTGTCTGAAGTGCTGGCGTGTACTACAGGAGACATATTAAGAGCAGGTGGTATCGTTATCAGATCAAAGAGATGTTTATAAACATTGCCCAGGCCCTTAGTAACCATGACAACCCTTTCACAGACAGTCTACTGATTACTCCAGACTTGCTGTAGGAGTCAACTAACTACACTAACTATGATCATCAGTCTATATCATTTGCGTTCCACTTCTGTCTGTCTGTCTGTCTGTCTCCTTATCTGTCTGTGTCTCCCTCCCTCACTCTGTCTGTATCCCTCCCTCTCTTTCTCTATGCCTCCCTCCTTCCTTCTTCTGTCTCTCCCTCCAGGGTCATTTGTGATTTCATCCATGTATATAGCCCGTTACTTTTCAGGCAATATATCCACCTCTCAGCTCTTTAGGGTCATGCTTGTTTGTTCTACGCAATGGATATGGCTGATAATAATACAAAGTCTATAAACTTTCAGCCTCTTTCGTCTATTTTAGTCAAAGTTGCTATCTTTCTTTTCCTCTCCTCTCTTTCCTCTCTCTCTCCTTCTCTCTTTATTCTCTTTCTCTCCTCTCTCTTCTCTCTTCTCGTCTCTTCTCTCCTGCTCTCCTTTCTTCTCTCTTTCTCTCCCTCTCTCTTTCCTCTCTTTCTTCTTGTTCAGCCCCATTCTTTTCACCTAATATATTTCACATCTCATCTCAGCTGGATTGATGCTTTTTCGTTCTATGCAGTATATATCTGATAATAATGAAAATGTTTCTTCTTTCAGCCTTTTCAACTTTCATCTTTAACAGTATAACAGTATTAATTTGTTTCATATTTCTGCATATATGAGTCATTATCAGTTAGAAAATCTACTCAGACCTCACATTGTTCTACATATTTTGTCATTATTCAACCTTTAAAGCAAACAGTTCAGTTTAGCATAAACTTTTAACTTTTTAATGAAATTCATACTTATTAAACGGATTTCCGCTTTTTCAACTATTTTCACTATTTCAACTTCTTCTTACGGATTTAAGCTATTCGACCAGTTTAGCTTTAGCAATTCAGCATTCCCACGCATTTTCCGCAGGAAATGCATTTTCTAGTTTATTAGTGGGAATGCTGTTCAACAGCATTCCAACTATTGTTATCCTGTTCTTTATTTATTCTTCTTCATTTTATTATTCCGTACGTTTTTTGGCTCTTCGTAACTTCTGCATACTTTCACCTATTTAAACCATTCCACTTTTCAAATGTTCAGCTCTTTCAGCTAATGATGGGACTTCTTCAACTTTTTTTCTACTATTTATACTTTTTAAAATATTCAGCTTTTTAACACTTTTTTTTAACATTAAAGTCAATGAGAGGCGCCTTCAACTTCTTAAAATCTTCTTCCGCTCCCAAAAGATTCAGCTCCTTCATACTTTCACCGACAGACGCCAAACAAACTTTAAAATGTTCACAAAATATTCAGCTATCCAAACGTATCTTTTCAGTTTGATATCTTTTACAGTTTTTGTGAAAAAGGTGTTTAAGTTTAGTGATCTTTTCAGGAAATATTATCGATTAAACAGAGTGTGTGTGTGGCTGGTTAGAGTGATGATGTCATCGCTCAGAGGGTGAAGCTTCAAAAAAATGATCTTTGTCCCTTCTCCTCAAATTGCTCTCTCGCCCACAATATCTACTTGTCATACACAATTTATACATCAAAACGTAGGTATTTTTGTATAGTTTCAGAAAATCAAGTTTTGTGATACGCCTTTTACTTTTGGCTGGTTGAGCTTCCAAATGACAAGAGGTCAATTTCTTTCTCCATTGGCGCCAATGTTACAACTCGTGGATATTTCCCAGCGAAACACTGAACGAACCACTTTTTGAAATCGCTGATATGACCACATTTTTAGGTTTATCCATATAAATTTTATACCGATACGTTCACAAAGGCTGTGTGTCTCTAAAGGTCAAGTCGCTGTTTCGATAGCATGTACTGTTGTGGATTTATTTAGGCTTGTTTGAAGGGTTCTCCCACACTGTCTCTCACTAATCAGGTGTGGGGATTAATGATCAAAGAGAGGCTTTATAAATACTGAAGGAACATTGTTTGTCTGTTCTGAAGATGGCGCAGTGGTTATGGCACATGGCTAGGGTGTGGGGGGCCCGGGTTCAAATCCCACTGTGGCATATCAATCAGTGTGTCCCTGGCCAAGGTGTTATTTGACTTTTCAACTTATTTTTACGGTTTTAAGCTATTCATCCAGTTTAGCTTTAGCAATTCAGTTATTCATGTTTTATTTTGCAAACTCACACACATGCACACACGCAAACACACACACACATATACACACACAGAGACACACAAGCAGACACATAAACACACACACACACACAAACATACACACACAAAGACACACACAGACACACATGCAAACACACACACACAAACACACACACACACACACACTACTCAAAAACACACACACACACCCACACACACACACAAACACACTCCCCACACACACACACACACACACACACACTACTCAAAACACACACACACACACACACACCCCACACACACACACAAACACACTCCCCACACACACACACACACAGATACACACACACACACACCTACACACACGCACATAGCCACACACATACACACAGACCGACACACACACAGACCCACGATCGTGCGATCGTTATCAGATCAAAGAGATGTTTATAAACATGACCCAGGCCCTTAGTAACCATGACAACCCTTTCACAGAAAGTCTACTGATTACTCCAGGCTTGCTGTATGAGTCAACTAACTAGACTAACTATGATCATCAGGCTATATCATTTGCGTTCCACTTCTGTCTGTCTGTCTGTCTCCTTATCTGTCTGTCTCCCTCCCTCCTGTCTCCCTCTCTTTCTCTATGCCTTCCTCCCACTCTTTCTTTTCTCTGTCTTCCTCCCTCCTCTGTTCCCCTCCTTCCTTCCTTTAGTCTCCCTCCATCTGTCTCTCCCTCCCTCTGTCTCTCCCTCCCTCCATCCTTCTCAATCTCTCTCTCCTTCCATCACTCCTTCTCTGTCTGTCTCTCTCTCTCTCCCTCCCTTCCTCTCCTTCACTCCCTCTCTCCCTTCCTTCTTCTGTCTCTCCCTCCAGGGTCATTTGTGATTTCATCCATGTATAGAGTCATTATCAGTTAGAAAATCTACTCAGACCTCACAATGTTATATGTTATATGTCCATGTATATAGCCCGTTTCTTTTCAGGCAATATATCCACCTCTCAGCTCTTTAGGGTCATGCTTGTTTGTTCTACGCAATGGATATGGCTGATAATAATACAAAGTCTTTAAACTTTCAGCCTTTTTAGTCTATTTTAGTCAAAGTTGCTATCTTTCTTTTCCTCTCCTCTCTTTCCTCTCTCTCTCCTTCTCTCTTTATTCTCTTTCTCTCATCTCTCATCTCTCTTCTCTCTTCTCGTCTCTTCTCTCCTGCTCTCCTTTCTTCTCTCTTTCTCTCCCTCTCTCTTTCCTCTCTTTCTTCTTGTTCAGCCCCATTCTTTTCACCTAATATATTTCCCATCTCATCTCAGCTGGATTGATGCTTTTTCGTTCTATGCAGTGTATATATCTGATAATAAAAATATTTCTTCTTTCAGCCTTTTCAACTTTCATCTTTAACAGTATTACAGTATTAATTTGTTTCATATTTCTGCATATGTGAGTCATTATCAGTTAGAAAATCTACTCAGACCTCACAATGTTCTACATATTTTGTCATTATTCAACCTTTAAAGCAAACAGTTCAGTTTAGCATAAACTTTTAACTTTTTAATGAAATTCATACTTATTAAACCGATTTCCGCTTTTTCAACTATTTTCACTACTTCAACTTCTTCTTACGGATTTAAGCTATTCAACCAGTTTAGCTTTAGCAATTCAGCTGTTCAGCATTCCCACGCATTTTCTGCAGGAAATGCATTTTCTAGTTCTTCATTTTATTATTATTCCGTACGTTTTTTGGCTCTCTGTAACTTCTGCATACTTTCACCTATTTAAACCATTCAACTTTTCAAATGTTCAGCTCTTTCAGCTAATGACGGGACTTCTTCAACTTTTTTTCTACTATTCATACTTTTTAAAATATTCAGCTTTTTAACACTTTTTTTTAACATTAAAGTCAATGAGAGCAGCCTTCAAATCCTTCAAATCCTCTTCCGCTCCCAAAATTTTCAGCTCCTTCATACTTTCACCTACAGATGCCAAACAAACTTTAAAATGTTCACAAAATATTCAGCTATCCAAACGTATCTTTTCAGTTTGATATCTTTTACAGTTTTTGTGAAACAGCTGTTTAAGTTTAGTGATTATTTCAGGAAATTTTATCGATTAAACAGGGTGTGTATTGCGCTTGCTTAGAGTGGATGACATCACAGCTAGAGGGTGAAGCTTCGAAAAAATTATCTTAGTTCCTTGTCTGTAAACTGCTCTCACGCCCACAATATTTACTTGTCATACACAATTCATACATCAAAACGTAGGTATTTTTGTCTAGTTTCAGAAAATCTGCTCAGTGTTGTGATACGCCTTTTACTTTTGGCTGGTTGAGCTTCCAAACGACAAGAGTAACACAACTCCCGTCATTCACTCTCCTGTATAACTTTCTTTGCATTTCCCAGCGAAACGCACAGCGAACCACTTTTTTAAATCGCTGATATGACCACATTTTTATGTTTATCCATATAAATTTTATACCATTACGTGCACAAAGGCCTTGTGGTGCTCAGGATGACGTCATTTGACCGATAGCAGTAATAGTTTGGGCAGTCTGAGGCTTTGTTTGAGAGCTTGCTCTCAGTGTCTGAAGTGCTGCGGTGGGCTACAGGAGACATTAAGAGCAGGTGCGGTCGTGAATAGATCAAAGAGATGTTTATAAACATGGCCCCCAGGCCCTTAGTAACCATGACAACCCTTTCACAGACAGTCTACTGATTACTCCAGGCTTGCTGTAGGAGTCAACTAACTAGACTAACTATGATCATCAGGCTAGATCATTTGTGTTCCACTTCTGTCTGTCTGTCTGTCTCCTTATCTGTCTGTGTCTCCCTCCCTCCCTCTGTCTGTATCCCTCCCTCTTGTCTCCCCCTCTTTCTCTATGCCTCCCTCCTTCCTTCTTTCTCTTTTCTCTGTCTTCCTCCCTCCTCTCTTCCCCTCCTTCCTTCCTTTAGTCTCCCTCCCTCTGTCTCTCCCTCCCTCTGTCTCTCCCTCCCTCCATCCTTCTCAAACTCTCTCTCCTTCCATCACTCCTTCTCTGTCTGTCTCTCTCTCTCCCTCCCTTCCTCTCTCTCACTCCCTCTCTCCCTTCCTCCTTCTGTCTCTCCCTCCAGGGTCATTTGTGATTTCATCCATGTACAGTGCCTTGCGAAAGTATTCGGCCCCCTTGAACTTTTCGACCTTTTGCCACATTTCAGGCCTCAAACATAAAGATATAAAACTGTAATTTTTTGTGAAGAAGCAACAACAAGTGGGTCCCAATTATGAAGTGGAATGAAATTCATTGGCTATTTCAAACTTTTTTAACAAATAAAAAACTGAAAAAGTGGGCGTGCAAAATTATTCAGCCCCTTTACTTTCAGTGCAGCAAACTCTCTCCAGAAGTTCAGTGAGGATCTCTGAATGATCCAATGTTGACCTAAATGACTAATGATGATAAATAGAATCCAGCTGTGTGTAATCAAGTCTCCGTATAAATGCACCTGCTCTGTGATAGTCTCAGAGGTCCGTGTAAAGCGCAGAGAGCATCATGAAGAACAAGGAACACACCAGGCAGGTCCGAGATACTGTTGTGGAGAAGTTTAAAGCCGGATTTGGATACAAAAAGATTTCCCAAGCTTTAAACATCCCAAGGAGCACTGTGCAAGCGATAATATTGAAATGGAAGGAGTATCAGACCACTACAAATCTACGAAGACCCGGCCGTCCCTCTAAACTTTCAGCTCATACAATGAGAAGACTGATCAGAGATGCAGCCAAGAGGCCCATGATCACTCTGGATGAACTGCAGAGATCTACAGCTGAGGTGGGAGACTCTGTCCATAGGACAACAATCAGTCGTATACTACACAAATCTGGCCTTTATGGAAGAGTGGCAAGAAGAAAGCCATTTCTTAAAGATATCCATAAAAAGTGTCGTTTAAAGTTTGCCCAAAGCCACCTGGGAGACACACCAAACATGTGGAAGAAGGTGCTGTGGTCAGATGAAACCAAAATCGAACTTTTTGGCAACAATGCAAAACGTTATGTTTGGCGTAAAAGCAACACAGCTCATCACCCTGAACACACCATCCCCACTGTCAAACATGGTGGTGGCAGCATCATGGTTTGGGCCTGCTTTTCTTCAGCAGGGACAGGGAAGATGGTTAAAATTGATGGGAAGATGGATGGAGCCAAATACAGGACCATTCTGGAAGAAAACCTGATGGAGTCTGCAAAAGACCTGAGACTGGGACGGAGATTTGTCTTCCAACAAGACAATGATCCAAAACATAAAGCAAAATCTACAATGGAATGGTTCACAAATAAACATATCCAGGTGTTAGAATGGCCAAGTCAAAGTCCAGACCTGAATCCAATCGAGAATCTGTGGAAAGAACTGAAAACTGCTGTTCACAAACGCTCTCCATCCAACCTCACTGAGCTCTAGCTGTTTTGCAAGGAGGAATGGGCAAAAATGTCAGTCTCTCGATGTGCAAAACTGATAGAGACATACCCCAAGCGACTTACAGCTGTAATCGTGGCGCTACAAAGGTGGCGCTACAAAGTATTAACTTAAGGGGGCTGAATAATTTTGCACGCCCAATATTTCAGTTTTTTATTTGTTTAAAAGGTTTGAAATATCCAATAAATTTCGTTCCACTTCATGATTGTGTGCCACTTGTTGTTGATTCTTCACAAAAAATTACAGTTTTATATCTTTATGTTTGAGGCCTGAAATGTGGCAAAAGGTCGAAAAGTTCAAGGGGGCCGAATACTTTCGCAAGGCACTGTATATAGCCCGTTTCTTTTCAGGCAATATATCCACCTCTCAGCTCTTTAGGGTCATGCTTGTTTGTTCTACGCAATGGATATGGCTGATAATAATACAAAGTCTTTAAACTTTCAGCCTTTTTAGTCTATTTTAGTCAAAGTTGCTATCTTTCTTTTCCTCTCCTCTCTTTCCTCTCTCTCTCCTTCTCTCTTTATTCTCTTTCTCTCATCTCTCATCTCTCTTCTCTCTTCTCGTCTCTTCTCTCCTGCTCTCCTTTCTTCTCTCTTTCTCTCCCTCTCTCTTTCCTCTCTTTCTTCTTGTTCAGCCCCATTCTTTTCACCTAATATATTTCCCATCTCATCTCAGCTGGATTGATGCTTTTTCGTTCTATGCAGTGTATATATCTGATAATAAAAATATTTCTTCTTTCAGCCTTTTCAACTTTCATCTTTAACAGTATTACAGTATTAATTTGTTTCATATTTCTGCATATGTGAGTCATTATCAGTTAGAAAATCTACTCAGACCTCACAATGTTCTACATATTTTGTCATTATTCAACCTTTAAAGCAAACAGTTCAGTTTAGCATAAACTTTTAACTTTTTAATGAAATTCATACTTATTAAACCGATTTCCGCTTTTTCAACTATTTTCACTACTTCAACTTCTTCTTACGGATTTAAGCTATTCAACCAGTTTAGCTTTAGCAATTCAGCTGTTCAGCATTCCCACGCATTTTCTGCAGGAAATGCATTTTCTAGTTGGTGTGAATGCTGGAGGCATTCACATCTACATTCTACACCACTAAAATGTATTTATTTATTTATTTCTATCTTTATTCTTATTCTTCCGCCGGATTTTTGCTCATTAACTCCTTCCACATTTTTCAACATAGAAACTTCATTCATACATCAAAACGTTCGGCTTGATTCAGAATGGTGTGCTACTATTTTTATTATTCATAACATTTATAATTTCCGAGATTTTCAACGATTAGCGGACATTTTTTCCCCATTAAAGCGGATGGACAAAATGTTCAAAGTTGACAGATTTTCATACATTTTCAACTGCTAGCTACTCATTCGTATATTCACCGAGAAACTCCATTCAAACTTTAAAACGTTCCCCATCTTTCATACATTCAGCGTTGGTATTCCACTTTCAAATCCCATTAGTACTTTTTAAAATAATCTGTCTTCATTGAGGCCTAGAAAAAATACCTTTCTACCATTTTTACATTGGTGTGTATGGGATGGAATGTTCGGACTCAGAGGGCAGGGCCCAACTGACAGAGTGGAAAGAGGCAGAAGCTAGATTTTCTTTACCTCGCGATACCATACACAGTTTTAACTCTTCATACATAACTTTTACATCAAAATGTAGGAAATATTGTGCCCTTTCTAACAATCTGCTCAGGGAGGCAATCCGACTTTCACACGAGGCACAATGAGCTTCCAAGTGAAGCCATCTCCACCAACTGCCGCACTGCCTCCTTTACTAAATCCTACCAGAAATGCCAGGAGGAGAAGAGAAACAGGCCCTTTTCAGACAGCTGCTGTCCTCACATTTCTTACACCACACACACCATTCTTGGACAGGATGATCAGCTGGGTGTTATGTCTCTCACAGTATCAAACATTAAGAGATAGGAGTTAGGGTTTTTGAGCTAGGAGCAGGACTATCAAAGGTGCATCAGAGCCTTGTTTCTGTGAGAAGGCCTCTCTGAGACAAGAGTCGTCATAGCAACCTTTAACTGCAGTTGGTCCCTGTCATGTTGACCAATGGTGTGAAGCTACTGTTCCTAGTCTACTCCTCTCCTGTCATCCTTTTCCCTTCTCTTCTCCTTTTCCTCTTCCTATATTCCTCTCTTCCTCTGTTTTTATGTCTTTTGTGTGTGTGGGTGTATCTCCTTTCCTTACTTCCTTTCTTCCTCTCTTCCTGTGTTTCTGTCTGTCTGTTATGTGTGTAACTCCTTTCCTTTCTTCCTCTCTTCTTTCTCTACTTCTCTCCTCCTTTTCTCTTCTCCTCTTCCTCTCTTCTCATCTTCCTGTGTCTGTCTGTTGGTGTGTGTGTGTGTGTGTGTGTGTGTGTGTAACTCATTTCCTTTCTCTCTCTCTTCCTTCTCTACTTCTCTCCTCCTTTCTCTTCTCCTCTTCCTCTCTTCTCATCTTCCTGTGTCTGTATGTGTGTGTAACTCCTCTCATTTCTTCCTCTGTTGGTGTGTGTGTGTGTGTGTGTGTGTGTGTGTGTGTGTGTGTGTGTGTGTGTGTGTGTGTGTGTGTGTGTGTGTGTGTGTGTGTGTGTGTGTGTGTGTGTGTAACTCCTCTCCTTTCTTCCTCTCCTACTCGTCTCCTCCTCCTTCTCCTATACTAATGGGGAATTATTCCTTAGGGTTATGGATAATCTTTCATTAACTGAGTTTGATACAACTTTTAATTTCCATTCATACTTTTTTAAGAACTCTCTGAAATAGGAGTTGTCATGGCAACTTTAACTGCAGTTGGTCATGTGATCTGATCCCTGACATGTTAAGCTGTTGCTGTGAAGTGACTGTTTGTGTGTGTGTGTGTGTGTGTGTGTGTGTGTGTCTCTCTCTTTGTCTGTGTGTGTGTGTCTGTGTGTGTGTTTGTGTCTCTCTTTGTCTGTATGTCTGTGTGTGTGTTTGTGTCTCTCTTTGTCTGTGTGTGTGTTTGTGTCTCTCTTTGTCTGTGTGTGTGTATGTGAGTGTGTGTGTCTGTGGTTGTGTGTCTCTCTCTGTCTGTGTCTGTGTGTGTGTGTTTGTGTCTCTCTGTCTGTGTGTGTCTCTCTCTTTGTCTGTATGTGTGTGTGTGTCTCTTTGTCTGTATGTGTTTGTCAGTATGTGTGTGTGTGTGTGTGTGTGTGTGTGTGTGCATTTGTACTTGTGTCTGTGTCAGTTGATTGAGATTACTTATTATTATTGACATATTTCCTGCTTTTCAAACTCATTCATTCTCCTTTGGCTGCTTCTTCATTCAAATTCTGCTTCATCTTAAAATTAACAAAAAATATTAAATCATTATATTCTACATCTTTCAAACTTTCTGGGCATTATTCAACTTTTCAAAAGACATTCAGCCTTTTTCAAAAACAAAATGTTCAAAGTTGACAGATTTTCATACATTTTCAACTGCTAGCTACTCATTCATACATTCACCGAGAAACTCCATTCAAACTTTAAAACGTTCCCCATCTTTCATACATTCAGCGTTGGTATTCAAATTTCAAATCCCATTAGTACTTTTTAAAATAATAGATAGATAGATAGATAGATAGATAGATAGATAGATAGATAGATAGATAGATAGATAGATAGCACTTTATTGTCCGTATACACGGAAATTTGTCTTGCAATACAAGCTCCAACAATCACCACACAATCTGTCTTCATTGAGGCTTAGAAAAAATACCTTTCTGCCATTTTTACATTTTCACACCAACTGCCGCACTGCCTCCTGTACTAAATTCTACCAGAAATGCCAAGAGGAGAAGAGAAACAGGCCCTTTTCAGACAGCTGCTGTCCTCACATTTCTTACACCACACACACCATTCTTGGACAGGATGATCAGCAGGGTGTTATGTCTCTCACAGTATCAAACATTAAGAGATAGGAGTTAGGGTTTTTGAGCTAGGAGCAGGACTATCAAAGGTGCATCAGAGCTTTGTTTCTGTGAGAAGGCCTCTCTGAGACAAGAGTCGTCATAGCAACCTTTAACTGCAGTTGGTCCCTGTCATGTTGACCAATGGTGTGAAGCTACTGTTCCTAGTCTACTCCTCTCCTGTCATCCTTTTCCCTTCTCTTCTCCTTTTCTTTTCCTCTTCCTATATTCCTCTCTTCCTTTGTTGGTCTCCTTTTCTTCTCCTTTTTCCTATCTTACCATCCTCCTGTGTGTGTTTTTGTCCTCTCCTCCTTTCTTCCTATCCTCCTTTACTCTTATCCTCCTCTCCTTTTCTTCTCCTTTTTCCTATCTTACCATCCTCCTGTGTGTGTTTTGTCCTCTCCTCCTTTCTTCCTATCCTCCTTTACTCTTATCCTCCTCTCCTTTTCTTCTCCTTTTTCCTATCTTACCATCCTCCTGTGTGTTTTTGTCCTCTCCTCCTTTCTTTCTCTCCTCCTTTACTCTTCTCCTCCTCTCCTTTTCTTCTCATTTTTCCTATCTTACCATCCTCCTGTGTGTGTTTTTGTAAGTTCCTGTGATTGTTACATTAAATGTAATTTAGCTGATGCTTTTATCAAAAGCGACTTACAATTGCTATATACAGTATGTCAGAGGTCGCACACCTCTGGAGCCACTAGGGGTTAAGTGCCTTGCTCAGCGACACATTGGTTGATGTATCTCAGTGGGAATCAAACCTAGGTCTCCCACACCAAAGGCATCTGTCAAATCCACTGCGCCATCACCACTCGTGTGTGTGTGTGTGTGTGTGTGTGTGTGTGTGTGTGTGTGTGTGTGTGTGTGTGTGTGTGTGTGTGTGTGTGTGTGTGTGTGTGTGTGTGTGTGTGTGTGCGCGTGTGTGTGTGCGCGTGTGTGTGTGTGTGTGCATTTGTACGTGTGTCAGTTGATTGAGATTACCCAATATGACATATTTCCTGCTTTTCAAACTCATTCATTCTCCTTTAGCTGCTTCTTCATTCAAATTCTGCTTCATCTTAAAATTAACTAAAAATATTAAATCATTATATTCCACATCTTTCAAACTTTCTGGGCATTATTCAACTTTTCAAAAGACATTCAGCCTTTTTCAAAAACAAGATATTCCACATACTAAAGACATTATTCATATTATACTTCAGAAATATGACATATTTCCTGCTTTTCAGACTCATTCATTCTCCTTTCTCATCTTTCAAACATTCTCGGTATTATTCAACTTTTCAAAGACATTCAAACTAATTACACCCATTCCCACTTTTTCAACAAAAAACAATTAAAACCTGCCAACATTTTCAAACATTCTGGGTATTATTCAACTTTTCTAAGTAATTCATACTATTAAAACCATTCCCACTTTTACAAATATTCTCACTACTTTACCTTCTTGTCACAAAATTCAAGTCAGCAATCAGCAGTGTAGCGTCAGCCTTTCAACATACAGTATTCACACCGCAATTTCTTCAGAAATTGCATTCTCTAGTTGGTGTGAATGCTGGAGGCATTCACATCTATATTCTACACCGATAAAATTTATTTATTGGGGGAATGCTGTTCTACAGCATTCCACCTATTGTTATTCGGTTTTATTTTTATTTATTTTTTTTATTATTATTCCCTCTTCCGTACGTTTTTTGGCTCTCTGTAACTTCTGCATACTTTCACCTATTTAAACCATTCAACTTTTCAAATGTTCACCTCTTTCAGCTAATGATGGGACTTCTTCAACTTTTTTTCTACTATTTATACTTTTTTAAACTTTAAGCTTTTTAACACTTTTTTTTAACATTAAAGTCAATGAGAGCAGGCTTCAACCCCTTAAAATCTTCCTCTGCTTCAAAATGTATCTCCTCCTACATTCTTCCACCTACAGACGTGATTCAAACTTTAAACTGTTCACAAAATATTCAGCTATCCGGCTACTAACTTTCAGGTTGATACCTTTTACAGTTTTTGTGAAAAATCTGTTTAAGTTTAATAATCATTTCAGGAAATTTTATCGATTAAACAGAGTGTGTATTGCGTGAGTTAGAGTGGATGACATCATAGCTAGAGGGTGAAGCTTCGAAAAAATTATCTTTGTCCCTTCTTCTCAAATTGCTCTCACGCCCACAATATCTACTTGGCATACACAATTTATACATCAAAACGTAGGTATTTTTGTCTAGTTTCAGACACTCTGCTCTATTAAGCGATATGTCTTATACTTTGGGCTCAGCAAGCTTCCAAATGACAAGAGTATCAATTTCTTCCCTATCGGCAGCAATGGTAAAACATCTTTATTTTTCCCAGTGAAAGGCACAGCGAACCACTTTTTAAAATCGCTGATATGCCCACATTTTTACATTTATCCATATAAATTTTACACCGATACGTTCACAAAGGCCTTGTGTCTCTAACGGTCAAGTCGCTGTTTCGATAGCATGTACTGTTGTGGATTTATTAAGGATTGTTTGAAGGGTTCTCTCACACTGTCTCTCACTAATCAGGTGTGGGGATTAATGATCAAAGAGATGCTTTATAAATACTAAAGGAAAGATGTTTGTCTGTTCTGAAGATGGCGCAGTGGTTATGGCACATGGCTAGGGTGTGGGGGGCCCGGGTTCAAATCCCACTGTGGCATATCAATCATTGTGTCCATGGCTAAGGTGTTATTTGACTTTTCAACTACTCTCACTACTTAAACTTATTTTTACGGTTTTAAGCTATTCATCCAGTTTAGCTTTAGCAATTCAGCTATTCATGTTTTTTTTTGCTATACACACACAAATACACACAAAAACACACACACACACACACACACAAAGGACACACAGCACACACACACATGAAACACACACAAAAACACACACACACACAAACACTCACCAAAAACACACACACACACATCACAATCCCACACACACACACACACACACACACACACACACACACAACACACAATCTTCTCTCTTCTCATCTCTTCTCTTCTGCTCTCCTTTCTTCTCTCTTTCTCTCCCTCTCTCTTTCCTCTCTTTCTTCTTGTTCAGCCCCATTCTTTTCACCTAATATATTTCACATCTCATCTCAGCTAGATTGATGCTTTTTCGTTCTATGCAGTATATATCTGATAATAATGAAAATATTTCTTCTGCTCTCAGTGTCTGAAGTGCTGGCGTGTACTACAGGAGACATATTAAGAGCAGGTGCTATCGTTATCAGATCAAAGAGATGTTTATAAACATTGCCCAAGCCCTTAGTAACCATGACAACACTTTCACAGACAGTCTACTGATTACTCCAGGCTTGCTGTAGGAGTCAACTAACTAGACTAACTATGATCATCAGTCTATATCATTTTGCGCCTCACTTCTGTCTGTCTGTCTGAAAATCTGGGGAAAATCTGCTCAGTTTTGTGATACGCCTTTTACTTTTGGCTGGTTGAGCTTCCAAATGACAAGATGTCCATATCGTTCTTCATTTGCTTCAATGATCAAACTCCTGGATATTTCCCAGCGAAACACTGAATGAACCACTTTTTGAAATCGCTGATATGACAACATTTTTACGTTTATCCATAAAAATTTTATACCGATACGTTCACAAAGGCCTTGTGATGCTCAGGATCACGTCATTTGACTGATAGCAGTTATGGTGTTGCCACAGTGAGGCTTTGTTTGAGAGCTTGCTCTCAGGGACTCTGAATAGCTGCAGCACAGCACAGTGGTCTTCCCCTCTCTCTGAATGTCTTCTCTCTCCCCTCTCTATCTCTCTGTTTCTCTCTCTTTTCTCTCTCCATCCCTCCTTCTCACTCTCTCTCTGTCCTCTCTCCATCCCTCCCTCTCTCTCTCTGTCTCTCTCTCTTTCCTTTCTCCATCCGCCTTCTCCCTCTCTCTCTCTCTGTTTCTCTTTTCTTTATCTCTCTCTCCCTGTTTCTCTCTTTTCTCTCTCTCTCTCTGTCCTCTCTCCATCCCTCCTTCTCCCTCCCTCTCTCTGTCCTCTCTCCATCCCTCCTTCTCCCTCCATCTCTCTCTGTGTCTCTCTCTTTTTTTTTCTTCTCTCCTTCTCTCTCATTCCGCCTTATCCCTCCCTCTCTCCCCTGTCTCTCTCTCTTTTTCTCTCTCTCTCCTTCTTTCTCCATCCCTCCTCCCTCCCTCCTCTCTTACTTTCTTTAACTTATTGAACCAATTTCCACTTTTTCAACTATTCTTCAGCTTCAGCTAAAGACTCCACAATGTTCTACATATTTTGTCATTTTTCAGCTTTTAAAGCCAACTTTTTAACGATTTCCCCTTTTTCAACTATTCTCACTATTTCAACTTCTTCTTACAGATTTCAGCTATTCAACCAGTTAGCTTTAGCAGTTCAGCTATTCAGCATTCCCACGCATTTTCCGCAGGAAATGCATTTTCTAGTTTCTTTATTTATTCTTATTCTTCTGCCGGATTTTTGCTCATTAACTCCTTCCACATTTTTCAACATAGAAACTTCATTCATACATCAAAACGTTCGGCTTGATTCAGAATGGTGTGCTACTATTTTTATTATTCATAACATTTATAATTTCCGAGATTTTCAACGATTAGCGGACATTTTTTCCCCATTAAAGCGGATGGACAAAATGTTCAAAGTTGACAGATTTTCATACATTTTCAACTGCTAGCTACTCATTCATACATTCACCGAGAAACTCCATTCAAACTTTAAAACGTTCCCCATCTTTCATACATTCAGCGTTGGTATTCAAATTTCAAATCCCATTAGTACTTTTTAAAATAATAGATAGATAGATAGATAGCACTTTATTGTCCGTATACACGGAAATTTGTCTTGCAATACAAGCTCCAACAATCACCACACAATCTGTCTTCATTGAGGCTGAGAAAAAATACCTTTCTGCCATTTTTACATTGGTGTGTATGGGATGGAATGTTCGGACTCAGAGGGCAGGGCCCAACTGACAGAGTGGAAAGAGGCAGAAGCTAGATTTTCTTTACCTCGCGATACCATACACAGTTTTAACTCTTCATACATAACTTTTACATCAAAATGTAGGAAATCTTGTGCCCTTTCTAACAATCTGCTCAGGGAGGCAATCTGACTTTCACACGAGGCACAGTGAGCTTCCAAGTGAAGCCATCTCCACCAACTGCCGCACTGCCTCCTGTACTAAATTCTACCAGAAATGCCAAGAGGAGAAGAGAAACAGGCCCTTTTCAGACAGCTGCTGTCCTCACATTTCTTACACCACACACACCATTCTTGGACAGGACGATCAGCTGGGTGTTATGTCTCTCACAGTATCAAACATTAAAAGATAGGAGTTAGGGTTTTTGAGCTAGGAGCAGGACTATCAAAGGTGCATCAGAGCTTTGTTTCTGTGAGAAGGCCTCTCTGAGACAAGAGTCGTCATAGCAACCTTTAACTGCAGTTGGTCCCTGTCATGTTGACCAATGGTGTGGAGCTACTGTTCCTAGTCTACTCCTCTCCTGTCATCCTTTTCCCTTCTCTTCTCCTTTTCTTTTCCTATATTCCATATTCCTCTCTTCCTCTGTTTGTATGTCTATTGGTGTGTGGGTGTGTGTGTGTGTGTGTGTGTGTGTGTGTGTGTGTGTGTGTGTGTGTGTGTGTGTGTGTGTGTATCTCCTTTCCTTTCTTCCTTTCTTCCTGTGTTTCTGTCGGTTGGTATGTGTGTAACTCCTTTCCTTTCTTCCTCTCTTCTTTCTCTACTTCTCTCCTCCTTTTCTCTTCTCCTCTTCCTCTCTTCTCATCTTCCTGTGTCTGTCTGTTGGTGTGTGTGTGTGTGTGTGTGTGTGTGTGTAACTCCTGTCCTTTCTTCCTTTCTTCCTTCTCTACTTCTCTCCTCCTTTTCTCTTCTCCTCTTCCTCTCTTCTCATCTTCCTGTGTCTGTATGTGTGTGTAACTCCTCTCATTTCTTCCTCTGTTGGTGTGTGTGTGTGTGTGTGTGTGTGTGTGTGTGTGTGTGTGTGTGTGTGTGTGTGTGTGTGTGTGTGTGTGTGTGTGTAACTCCTCTCCTTTCTTCCTCTCCTACTCGTCTCCTCCTCCTTCCTCTCCTATACTAATGGTAAATTATTCCTTAGGTTTATGGATAATATTTCATTAACTGAGTTTGATACAACTTTTAATTTCCATTCATACTTTTTTAAGAACTCTCTGAAATAGGAGTCATCATGGCAACTTTAACTGCAGTTGGTCATGGGATCTGATCCCTGACATGTTAACCTGTTGCTGTGAAGTGACTTGTGTGTGTGTGTGTGTCTCTCTCTGTGTGTGTGTGTGTGTGTGTGTGTCTGTGTGTGTGTTTGTGTCTCTCTTTGTCTGTATGTGTGTGTGTGTGTGTCTGTGTGTGTGTTTCCGTCTCTCTTTGTCTGTGTGTGTGTGTGTGTGTGTGTGTGTCTCTTTGTCTGTGGTTGTGTGTCTCTCTCTGTCTGTCTGTGTGTGTGTGTCTCTTTGTCTGTGGTTGTGTGTCTCTCTCTGTCTGTGTGTGTGTGTGTGTTTGTGTCTCTGTGTGTGTGTGTGTTTGTGTCTCTCTGTCTGTGTGTGTGTGTCTCTCTCTGTGTGTGTGTTTGTGTCTCTTTGTCTGTGTTGTGTGTGTGTGTGTGTTTGTGTCTATTTGTCTGTGTGTGTGTGTCTCTCTTTGTATGTGTGTGTCTGTGTGTGTGTGTGTGTGTCTCTTTGTCTGTATGTGTGTCTGTATGTGTGTCTGTGTGTGTGTGTGTGTCTGTGTGTGTGTCTGTGTGTGTCTGTGTGTGTGTGCATTTGTACATGTGTCTGTGTCAGTTGATTGAGATTACTTATTATTATTGACATATTTCCTGCTTTTCAAACTCATTCATTCTCCTTTAGCTGCTTCTTCATTCAAATTCTGCTTCATCTTAAAATTAACTAAAAATATTAAATCATTATATTCCACATCTTTCAAACTTTCTGGGCATTATTCAACTTTTCAAAAGACATTCAGCCTTTTTCAAAAACAAGATATTCCACATACTAAAGACATTATTCATATTATACTTTTCAATGATATTTATACTTAATAAACCCATTCCCACTTTTTCAACTAAAAACAATTAAAACATGCCACGCCTTTCAAACATTCTAGGTTTTATTCAACTTTTCTAAGACATTCATACTATTAAACCCATTCCTACTTTTTCAACTATTCTTACTACTTTACCTTCTTCCAACACAATTAAAGTCAGAAATATGACATATTTCCTGCTTTTCAGACTCATTCATTCTCCTTTAGCTGCTTCTTCATTCAAATTCCGCTTCATCTTAAAATTAACTAAAAATATTAAATCATATTCCACATCTTTCAAACATTCTCGGTATTATTCAACTTTTCAAAGACATTCAAACTAATTACACCCATTCCCACTTTTTCAACAAAAAAAAATTTAAACACGCCAACATTTTCAAACATTCTGGGTATTATTAAACTTTTCTAAGTAATTCATACGATTAAAACCATTTCCACTTTTTCAACTATTCCCACTACTTTACCTTCTTCTCACAAAATTTAAGTCAGCAATCAGCAGTGTAGCGTAAGCCTTTCAACATACAGGATTCACACCGCAATTTCTTCAGAAATTGCATTCTCTAGTTAGTGGGAATGCTGTTCAACAGCATTCCAACTATTGTTATTCGGTTCTTTATATACTTCTTATTATTCCGTACGTTTTTTGGCTCTCCGTAACTTCTGCATACATTCAGCTATTTAAACCATTCAACTTTTCAAATGTTCATCTCTTTCAGCTAACGATGGGACTTCTTCAACTTTCTTTCTACTATTTATACTTATTTAAATTTTAAGCTTTTTAACACTTTTTTTTAACATTGAAGTGAATGAGAGCTTGCTTCAAATCCTTAAAATCTTCTTCCGCTCCCAAAATTTTCAGCTCCTTCATACTTTCACCTACAGACGCCAAACAAACTTTAAAATGTTCACAAAATATTCAGCTATCAGGCTATGGCTTTTCAGTTTGATACCTTTTACAGTTTTTGTGAAAAAGCTGTTTAAGTTTAGTGATCTTTTCAGGAAATTTTATCGATTAAACAGAGTGTGTATTGCGCTGCTTAGAGTGGACGATGTCATAGCTAGAGGGTGAAGCTTCGAAAAAATTATCTTTGTCCCTTCTCAATAAATTGTTCTCACGCCCACAATATCTACTTGTCATACACAATTTATACATCAAAACGTAGGTATTTCTGTCTAGTTTCAGCCAATCTGCTCAGTTTTGTGATACGCCTTTTACTTTTGGCTGGTTGAGCTTCAAGACAAGAGGTCCATATCTTTCTGCATTGGCTCCAATGTTAAAACTCCTGGATATTTCCCAGCGAAACACTGAACGAACCACTTTTTGAAATCGCTGATATGACCACATTTTTACGTTTATCCATATAAATTTTGTACCGATACGTTCACAAAGGCCTTGTGGTGATCAGGATGATGTCATTTGACTGATAGCAGTTATCGTTTTGCCACTGTGAGGCTTTGTTTGAGAGCTCGCTCTCAGGGACTCTGAATAGCTGAAGCACAGCACAGCTGACAGATTCAGCAGGTGTTGCTCATCAACTTGATTACAGACATCAAATCATGTTTATAAACATCCACTTGCCATTCGTTACCATGACAACACTTTCACAGACACACCCAGATACTACAGGCAGTAATATGAACAGTAGTCTATACAGATACTACAGGCAGTAATATGAACAGTAGTCTATACAGATACTACAGGCAGTAATATGAACAGTAGTCTATACAGATACTACAGGCAGTAATATCAACAGTAGTCTATACAGATACTACAGGCAGTAATATGAACAGTAGTCTATACAGATACTACAGGCAGTAATATGAACAGTAGTCTATACAGATACTACAGGCAGTAATATGAACAGTAGTCTATACAGATACTACAGGCAGGAATATGAACAGTAGTCTAGATCTGTTGCCTTCCACTTCTGTCTGTCTGTCTTCTCTGTTCTATTCTCTTGTCCTGGTCTCTGTCTGTTTGTCTGTCCTCTGCTCTCTTTCTGTCCTCTTTCGTCTTTCCTCTTTCTGTCCTCTTTCCTCTTTCTGTCCTCTCACTCTCTTTCCGTCCTCTTTCCTCTTTCTGTCCTCTCACTCTCTTTCCTCTTTCTGTCCTCTTTCTTCTTTCCTCTTTCTGTCCTCTTTCTTCTTTTTTTCCTCTTTCCTCTTTCTGTCCTCTCGCTCTCTGTTCTCTATCCTCTTTCTGTCCTCTTTCTGTTCTTTTTCACCTTTCCTCTTTCTATCGTCTCGCTCTCTGTTCTCTTTCATCTCTGTCCTCTTTCCTCTTTCTGTTCTCTTTCCTCTTTCTGTCCTCTCGCTCTCTGTTCTCTTTCCTCTTTCTGTCCTCTCGCTCTCTTTCCTCTGTCGTCTTTCTGTCCTCTTTCTTCTTTCTGTCCTCTTTTCTCTTTCTGTCCTCTCACTCTTTCCTCTTTCTGTCCTCTTTCCTCTTTCTGTCCTCTCACTCTCTTTCCTCTTTCTGTCCTATTTCCTCTTTCTGTCCTCTTTCCTCTTTCAGTCCTCTTTCTTCTTTCTTTCCTCTTTCTGTCCTCTTTCCTCTTTCTATCGTCTCGCTCTCTGTTCTCTTTCATCTCTGTCCTCTTTCCTCTTTCTGTTCTCTTCTTTCCTCTTTCCACTTTCTTCTTTCCTCTTTCTGTCCTCTCGCTCTCTGTTCTCTTTCCTCTTTCTGTCCTCTCGCTCTCTTTCCTCTGTCGTCTTTCTGTCTGCTTCTTTCCTCTTTCTGTCCTCTTTCTTCTTTCTGTCCTCTTTCTGTCCTCTCACTCTCTTTCCTTTTTCTGTCCTCTCACTCTCTTTCCTCTTTCTGTCCTATTTCCTCTTTCTGTCCTCTCGCTCTCTGTTCTCTTTCCTCTTTCTGTCCTCTTCTTTCTTTCCTCTTTCTGTCCTCTTTCCTCTTTCTGTCCTCTCGCTCTCTGTTCTCTTTCCTCTTTCTGTCCTCTTTCTTCTTTCCTCTTTCTATCGTCTCGCTCTCTGTTCTCTTTCATCTCTGTCCTCTGTCCTCTTTCCTCATTCTGTCCTCTTTCTTTCCTCTTTCTGTCCTCTCGCTCTCTGTTCTCTTTCCTCTTTCTGTCCTCTCGCTCTCTTTCTGTCCTGTCCTCTTTCCTCTTTCTGTCTTCTTTCTTCTTTCTGTCCTCTCGCTCTCTTTCCTCTTTCTGTCCTCTTTCTGTCCTCTTTCTTCTTTCTGTCCTCTCGCTCTCTTTCCCCTTTCTGTCCTCTCGCTCTCTGTTCTCTTTCCTCTTTCAGTCCTCTTTCTTCTTTCTTTCCTCTTTCTGTCCTCTTTCTATCGTCTCGCTCTCTGTTCTCTTTCATCTCTGTCCTCTTTCCTCTTTCTGTTCTCTTCTTTCCTCTTTCCACTTTCTTCTTTCCTCTTTCCACTTTCCTCTTTCTGTCCTCTCGCTCTCTGTTCTCTTTCCTCTTTCTGTCCTCTCGCTCTCTTTCCTCTGTCGTCTTTCTGTCTGCTTCTTTACTCTTTCTGTCCTCTTTCTTCTTTCTGTCCTCTTTCTGTCCTCTCACTCTCTTTCCTCTTTCTGTCCTCTCACTCTCTTTCCTCTTTCTGTCCTATTTCCTCTTTCTGTCCTATTTCCTCTTTCTGTCCTCTCGCTCTCTGTTCTCTTTCCTCTTTCTGTCCTCTTCTTTCTTTCCTCTTTCTGTCCTCTTTCCTCTTTCTGTCCTCTCGCTCTCTGTTCTCTTTCCTCTTTCTGTCCTCTTTCTTCTTTCCTCTATCGTCTCGCTCTCTGTTCTCTTTCATCTCTGTCCTCTGTCCTCTTTCCTCTTTCTGTTCTCTTTCTTCTTTCCTCTTTCCACTTTCTTCTTTCTGTCCTCTCGCTCTCTTTCCTCTTTCTGTCCTCTTTCTTTCCTCTTTCTGTCCTCTCGCTCTCTGTTCTCTTTCCTCTTTCTGTCCTCTCGCTCTCTTTCTGTCCTGTCCTCTTTCCTCTTTCTGTCTTCTTTCTTCTTTCTGTCCTCTCGCTCTCTTTCCTCTTTCTGTCCTCTTTCCTCTTTCTGTCCTCTTTCTTCTTTCTGTCCTCTCGCTCTCTTTCCCCTTTCTGTCCTCTCGCTCTCTGTTCTCTTTCCTCTTTCTGTCCTCTCGCTCTCTTTCTGTCCTGTCCTCTTTCTGTCCTCTTTCCTCTTTCTGTCCTCTGTTCTCTTTCCCCTTTCCTCTTTCTGTCCTCTCACTCTCTTTCCTCTTTCTGTCCTCTTTCTTCTTTCCTCTTTCTGTCCTCTTTCTTGTTTCCTCTTTCTGTCAGTAAGAGCTTTCAACTATTATTCAGCTTCAGCTAAAGACCTCACAATGTTCTACATATTTTATCATTTTTCAACTTTTATAGCCAACAATTCAGTTTAGCGTCAACTTTGAACTTTTTAACAATTTCCACTTTTTCAACTATTCTCACTATTTCAACTTCTTCTTACGGATTTGAGCTATTCATCCAGTTAGCTTTAGCAATTCAGCTATTCAGCATTCCCACGCATTTTCTGCAGGAAATGCATTTTCTAGTTATTCTTCATCTTTCGCCACATTTTTGTCCCGCTAAGGCTCACGAAGTGTTGCCAACACGCGCACACAAAATACATCATCACGTGTGTAATGCTCGGGAACGGTGTGCTATGACTTTTCTAAGAGATTTGCCGCACGGTTTTCACAAAATCGGCGCAAAATTTCCCATAGACTTTAATGGGAAATCGTCGGGAAATCGCTCAACATCGCTCAAAACTACCACTCTTTGGGACCATGCTGTATCGCCATACTTTAATGTAGAAAAATAATTAAAAGTTTAAACCGAAGACAAGACTTTGGCCTTTATTGGGCTGATTGGGCATTCGGATATCAAGCACGGTTTCTATGAAATCACAGTTTACGTATCGTGCTCTTTTCAGACCGTTTCAGATATTCCAATGTGTTTGTATGGGGCCGGAATGATGAGAGTTAGAGTGGGAGTCAGAGTGGGGAGCTGCAGTACGATTCTCGGAAATTTTTCCAAACAAATTGCTCTCTCTCCTACAGTTTTCACTCTTCATACATCATAGTTGGGCAAAATGTAGGAAATCTTGTGGCGGTCGCAGACATCTAACTATGGAAACCACCGGACATACAGTTTTCGCTCTAGACGCTCCAACTGCCGATAGAAACAATTGAGTTGCAGTACGATTCTCTGAAATTTCTTCCAAAGAAATTGCTCTCACCCGTACAATTTTCATTCTACATACATCATAGTGGGGTCAAAATGTAGGAAATCTTGTCCCGGTCGCAGACATGCGACTATGGAATCCACCCGACGTACAGTTTTCATTATTTTCAAACCAACTGCCAATAAAAACCTGAAATAAAAAATGGAGCTGCAGTACTTCTTCAGACCGGTTGAGATTTTCCAATGTGTGTGTATGGGGGACAGAATGTTCAGAGGTAGAGGGGTGAAGCTGCATTATGATTCTCTGAAAGTTTTCCAAACAAATGACTCTCGCTCCTACAGTTTTCACTCTTCATACATCATAGTTGGTCAAAATGTAGGAAATTTTGTGCCGGTCGCAGACATGTAACTATGGAATCCACCAGAAGTACACTTTTTGCTGTAGACAAACCAACTGCTGACAGAAACTGAAAAAAGTATCTGAAGGATGCAGATGGTTCCCTGTTTGTTACCTGCTCTGTGTGCCATATATTTCATACCACAAACATCAAAACCACATCAATGCGTTCGCCAAACTTTTATCTCTCTGGTGATCATAATATTTTGCCGTTTGGACCCACGGTTTTTGAATTACAGAACAAACTTAAGAGTATTAATTGTCATTACATGGATATGTTTGACCCATGGAAGACACTGTCTCCCCCTCCCTACCCCTGCACTGTGGAAATCACCATAGCAACAAGTTCTGATACACGCACATTCTATCATGGAGACTTCTGGAAGGGAGGGAGGAAGGAAGGAAGGAAGGGAGAGAGGGAGAGGAAGGGAAGGAGTAAGAGAGAGGGAGGGAGGGAGGGAGGGAGGAAGGAGGTAGAGACATGGAGGGAGGGAGAGGGGGAGAGAGGGAGGGAGGGAGGAGGACAGGAGAGAGGGAGGAGAGGAAGGAGAGGGAGGGAGGGAGGGAGGAGGAAGAGAGAGGAAGGGAGGGAGGGAGGAGAGGAGAGGGGGAGGGAAGGGAGGGAGGGAGGGAGGAAGGGGAGGGAGGAGGGAAGGAAGGAGGGGAGGAGGGAGGAGGGAGGGAGGAAAGGAGGGAGAGAGGAGAGAAGGAGGTAGAGGAGGAAGAGAGGAGAGGGAGGGGAGGAGGAGAAGGAGGGGAGGAGGGAGAGAGAGAGAGAGGGGAGGGGAAGAGGGAGGGAAGGAGGGGGAGGGAGAGAAGAGGAGGGAGAGAAGAGGAGGGAGGGAGAGGGAGGGAAGGAGAGAGGGAGGGAGGGAAAGAGTGTGTGCGCACACACACACACATACACACACACACACACACGACATCCTGTCAAACATACATCTCCCTCCTCTAACACACCCACGTACACACACACACACACACACACACACACACACGACATCCTGTCAAACATACATCTCCCTCCTCTAACACACACACACACACACATACAGACACACACACAGACATGCAATCTCTCTCACACACACACACACACAGACATGCAATCCTCTCTCACACACACACACACACACACAGACATGCAATCTCTCTCACACACACACACAGACATGCTCTCTCACACACACACACACACACGCTCTCTCTCTCACACACACACACACACACACACACACACACACACACACACACACACACACACATGCTCTCTCTCACACACACAGACATGCTCTCTCACACACACACACACACACACACACACACACACACACACACACACACACACACACACACACAGACATGCTCTCTCACACACACACTCACACACACATGCTCTCTCTCACACACACACACACACGCTCTCACACACACACACACACACACACACACACACACACACACACACACACACACACACACACACACACATCGTCGCTAAACCCACCGGACTCCATGCTAAACCCACCAGACTCCATGTAAATAAACAGTCATTTAAGCATCGTAAAACACACAACATTAAAAGTCGACAGACACCAAATAAAGCTATGAAAACTCGTTTTTGGTCTTCTCTACACTTTTCCAACCATCACAACTCTAGTATTCGTTGAAATAAACACATAGTTTACCGATTTACATGTGAAAATATGTTGGCACAATACTCGCTAAAAGTACTGTTTTTTAAATGGAGTCTGGTGTGTTTAGCGATAGCTACTTCATAACTGTTTCTGGTAAACATAAAGGTCTTAAGTAGGTTTTCAAAAGGTATATTTCTAAAAGGTTAAGACAATTAACACTTCACCATTAAAACAACACTGTATGTATTTTAAATTTAAGGAAAACTGGGGTATTATAATTTATATATATTGTATTTTTATGGCTCGCGTCGCTATAACCCACCAGACTCCATGTAAATAATCAGTACTTTAATCATCCTAAACCCAACAGACTCAATGTAAATAATCAGTACTTTAAGCAACCTAAATCCATCAGACTCATATTTGTATTCTCTCTCTCTCATTCTCTCTCTCTCTCTCAGTGACAGTGTGGCCTATGTATCTACTTAGCTAGTGTTATTCGGATGTGCACCAAGTAGTAGGCACACTGTAAAAATTTCTTCCGGAATTTTCTAGTTTAATACACCTATTCGTCTTCAGAGCCTGTTCAAGTAAACACATGTCACATAGAAAACTATTTAGTAGGTAGCCCTTTTAAAAGTAGAAAATAAATTAATAAAACAACTTGAATTCGAACTTGTGCCATTGTGGGAAACTAAATAACACTTAGCTCAGCAGCGTAACCCACTGCACCATCACGTCGCATTATTATCTGGTGGGCATGTCATCATATGAAGTCAAAGATTACACAGAGTCTCTTAAAATCAGGAGGCAGTCAGATTAAGTTGTGACTACACTGCATGCAAATAACTGACAAGCTGCTCTTACTCAGAAATTGTCTTTATTTTGTTTGATTCTCACAACATGCACATGTCTTGTTTTTCCAGGGTATATTTTTTATTTTAGTGGTTTATTTTATAGGGACCATGCATATTTCTGAACATTGTTGTATAAAAACACCATGTAAATATGCCAGAATTGGTAAAAAATAGCTTTTGATCTGCAGTCCCTAGGCAGGTAACATAGGACTAACATAGAGACAGCCAGCAGTCATACAGCACTCATTCACTATAAATTAAAAAGGTACACATAATGGTGACGTATACAAAACAAAAATACATGATGACAAAGACATTATTCATCCACCTCTATACTGCATTCAATATAGAGGCGAGCACATTGAAATAAACTTGAAACTCAACTGTCCATCTCTGATAAACCAAATAATAAATAAATTCACCCCAAAGATCATTTCTGAACAAGAGCAACTTGTCAGTTATTTGCATGCAGTGTGGTCACAACTTGATCTGGCTGCCTCCTGATTTTAAGAATGTGTGACGTTTGAGTTCATATCAGGCCATGCCCATGAGTTGATAATGCAATGTGATGGTGCAGTGACTGCTGAGCTAAGTGTTATTTAGTTTCCCACAATGGCACGAGTTCCAATCCAAGTTGTTTTATTAATTTATTTTCTACTTTTAATAAAATGACTACATAGTTTTCTACATGAAATGTGTTTACTTGAAGTATCTGACCAGTCTATATAACTTGTACTTGTGCTTTATCGGAGTTATCTATATGATTCCTACTTAAGATTCGGCACAATGACTCAAATGAACTCTATCAATATAAAAAGAAAGGAATTTTATTCATAAAATTTGTAAATTGATGCTGAATTCTTTGATGTAAATAAACCTTTATAATCAAGAAGGGTGTCGGCGGATTCCTCTCCACACAACATCACAGCATCTCTACGAATACACCACATACTTAAAGCATGCTCTGAAGACGAATAGGTGTATTAAATAAAACGTATTATAGACATTATAACAGGAAGAGCAACACTGTCTTCCTGTTTTCCTTAACAGCAAGCCACATTCGAAACGCGACTGACAAGTTTCCTCAGACAAGACTCCAAAGACAAATCGGAGAGGTAAACGTCGTAATGTTATAACATTTTAATGACAACATAAAGGCATTCACGCGGACAGCTACGGGTTCTCTTCCTATTTTCAACAGCTGTCGTCACTATGACAACAACTGACGCATTTGGCTGACGGTCGCCAGTTAACATGGGCTCTCGTTAAACCGAAACACCGGCATGTGTATTAAAATTCTTAAAATGCTGTTACTAAATACTAAATAAGTATCCCCTCTATTCTTTCGTCTCAGTGAGTCTTTAAGGTTTCTGGTCTTTTAGGTCATCAACGAATACGCGGGGAATTAGAGCTAGAGAGATTATTGGAGTGTGGCCTTCCACTTTTTACAAAAAAAAAATCCTCTTCACCTTATTCTAGCGTATCCAGCATATTTCCACATGTAAATGGGTGAATTAAGGGTTTATTTCAACCAAACCAGAGTGGTGATTTTGTTGGAACAGTGGAAAGACGAACCATGACGGCTTTTGATAGTTTCATTGCGTTTTTGTCCACTTTCAATTTGTGTTTTTACGATTAAAAAATTACTCTTTATTTACATGGAGTCTGGTGGGTTTTGGCGACGGCCTGTTAAAGAGCTTAGATTCAAACGGAGTTTATGAACAGATGCTTATTTCCATACGTCCTATCGTCGTATCGTCGCGGAGAGAACAGATCCCAAAAAGGAGAGAAAGAGCAACTGAAGGTTTAATGAACAAACCTGCTCTGTGCAGCCGACGCTTAGGGAAGAAAACAGCGTCCAGTAGCTCCCGTTGTCGCTCGTTCTCCTCTTTTGAACGACTAAGTTCCTCCTCGTACTCTGCTATCGTTCTTTCAAACAGCCCAAATATCTCTTCAGCAGCCGCAGTTAGTCGCTGCTCCACCAACGCTCTCAGCATCTGGACTTTACACATGTTACCTCTCTCTCAACACAACAGAGACCCTGATAACACGCCGTCTCGTTCCAAGTGTGAAGGTAGCATAGACATGAAGGTAGCCGCAGTAAAGACTACAGCTTCCCGTGCAGATCAGTTGCTGAGCTTCAAAATAAAAGTCCGGAAGGGTCCCAGCTGCCGAGCTTCAAAATAAAAGTCCGGAAGTGTTCCAGATTTCCTCTGGAAAACACGCAGGAATATAAATGATTAAAACACACATTTGAACTGTTGAAGTTAAAAAAGTTAAAACATTGGTGATGTTTTAGAGCAATATACTTTTAGGTCAAAAATGTAACTTATTTTATGTAAACTGCTGTGAGACTGAGTGACATTGAAACTGAGCCAGACTTAACCTAGTTTCTAAAGAATTAATTAGATCATGTCTGTTATTTAGCATAAAAGTAGAAAGCTCCTTGTCCCCACACACAAGAAGACCTATTCAGTCCTTCCAGAAAAATGCGAGTTTTTTTGTGAAAAATCCTTGATTATGCGGCACGTTTTCTTAAAAAATGCGATGGAATATGTGGGATATTTATGCAATTTTATGCGATGAAATTGCAGGAATTTGCAAAAATTGCGGGAACTTGCAAAAACTGCAGTTTGATGAAAAAGAGAAAAAAAAGTGATTCCCCCAACGCCCTGCTTTTCGATGATGTTCACGTCATGTAATTACATCACTTCGTAACGTTCCCATGGTAAAAGGGGAAAATGGCTGCTCGTGTGAAGTAAACGCAACATTTTTCAACTTTCTGTTAAGATATGTGACTTTTTTGCAATGAAAATGCGGGGATTATGAAATCATGCAAGCCCTGCATATTTTGCGCGGAAATTGCGGCATATTTGAAAAAAAAACTTTGGCTGATTATGTATTGAATTATGCGATTGCATAATCGCATTTTTCTGGAGGGACTGCCTATTGTTTAAACAGCTTTAAGAGCCATCCCCTGTTGAGCCAGACTTGGTTAAGACAAAGAATGAGTATTCCTGTAGTTAATAAGGAGGACTTTAATTTGAGGAACCACCCAGGTGTAGGGAATAAATGGGTGATCCTGAGAATGATTCAGGACTGATTGATGTAATTCCTGAAGAGGAAGCATGTCATTTCAGTCCGCTGCTGGCAGTGTTTTTAATGTTTTATGTTTGATTGTTTTGTCTTGTCGTTTTCATGATGTTGTTTATTAAACCTTTTGCTTAATCTTTCAATTGGACCCAAGCCTCTCCTTCCTCTTCAGAAATCAAACTATCACGTCTTTTAGAATTTCTTAACAGAACAAAGACAAATACTTAAATTAAGTAAATACATTTTCAGAGCTCTGAGAAAACAATGAACCAAATTAAAGATGGTGGTAGTTTGTTTCCCTTTCCTTTTAATGTGTCAAACAGAAGATAGAAGTTTTGGTCTTGCAGTGTAATTTCATCTGATTTTGTTGTTTGTCTGAAGGTGAACATTAGGTAAATGTATGTTTATTGCAAGGAAACTCCTGCACACTGTCTAACTTGCCAAAAAATAAATGTAATAGGTGGCACCGTTTCGGTACTGGACCATCCCTAAACGTACATTGTGTAATGTTTTGAGTTGATTCTTAGCAAAAAAAACTTTGTTCTTTCACAAATGTGCTCCTTCATGTGTAATTACTTCCACCAACTAATCAAAGTATTCTCGTAAGCGTAGAATCTGCCATTCAGAATCATTCAGAATACATACAGGCGAGTTGCTCGAATGATGGCCAGTATGTCGCACCTCCATCTTTAAAATACCTAAGCCAAAGAGGGACATACCTCCACTCAGTGGCACCGTGACGAATGCCAGCCGGGAGGGAAAAAGAGAATTAAAACGACAATGTGACCAAAGTTAATATTGGAGTGGTTAGAACAGCTGCGTGTAAACGATGGAGATATAAGAGCTAATTTTGGGTTTGGCCACCGTAGCAGTTAAAACAGTATCGGAATGGGAGGGGCTAGAAAGTAATATTCAGTTGATTGTCATATACAATTTCACCGCTAGATGGGAGACATTCTTACACAATGTAGCTTGAAGCAAACGGCGTTACACCCTGAGAAGCCATATATTGTAGGAGGTGACTGTCTGGTTATGACAAAGTTTGACTTCTTTTGTCAGGTCCGTCCGGTGTGGGCGTGAATAAACTTCGGAGGCGCTTGATTGAAATGAACCCCAACATCTTCCAGGGCGCTGTACCTCGTAAGTACAACTCGCAATCCAGCCAACTTTCTTGTAAGGTGCTAATAAGAAATAATACATTTGTTAAATACTCTATAATGAACCTTTATAAAATCTAACTGATGAGATATACATATATATATATATATATATATATATATATATATATATATATATATATATATATACATAATATATATACATACACACACACACACACACACACACTTATGACAGGTATATGAACATTAACAAGTTTAAAATAACCTATAAGTGTCTTGTAAACAATTCTAAATGTGTTAATTGTGCTTTAATGAACACTTGTATTTATATGATTTTATTAATGTTTATAAGCATCTTATAAGGTCTTCTACAGCTTATTACAAGAGTCTTAAAATAAAACACAATAATTTTTTTTTAAATAATCACAGTTTCTATGTTTAACCGCAATTAATTGCTAACATTAGCTAAGGTCTTAAGGCGTATGACTGGAAGTTGTTGATGTTGTTTAGATATGCCAAATTGTAATTATATAAGTGAGTTGTTGGAACTTGACCCTAAACACGTTCATAGCACCAGAAATAGCAAGGGGGCGGGGGGGAGTATAGTTAGAAAAAATGTTTTATGATAATGAAGAGGCGTTGTTTACTATATATATATATATATATATATATATATATATATATATATATATATATATATATATCTATATATATATAGGCTGTGTATTTGTGTTATTATATTATCTCGGTCACATGACGGTGATATAAAGATAAAGATGTATCCTAGGATTAATTCAAAACTTTAATTTGTTTTAAAAAAGTTAAAATTTTGACTGGAAGAGACAATTATATTGTTAATCGCAATTATTTCTGAGACAATTAATTGTACAGCAACAATTTAGGATTGTGAGAGCTTTATAAATGACCCAAATTTTCTTCCTCTTGAAAGCGTTTTTTGATTTGTTTGGGTGGAACAGTTTGTACGATAATCTCAAAGAGAAACAATAACCTATACATATTTTTCCTTATCAAACAGACACCACAAGAGCACCAAAGGGATACGAGGAGTCTGGTAGAGAATATCACTTCACCAGCCGAGAAATCTTTGACAACATGGCGTATAACAACAGGTACAACTGTCTCTGCTGTCTCTAGGCGTAGATTTTTTTTTTTGGGAGGGGGGTATGCAGGGGATATGTCCCCCTCCAATATTTAAAAGAGGGAGATTTGTCCCAACTGGTTACTTACATTAAGACATATATTTATTATGTTACAAGTTTTCAGCAAATGGGGCATTATCTAATGCTAACTTTTGGTGAATTTTTGAGACATTTACAGGGTCAAATAGACAAAGTGTAGCCTGAATGAAGACATTCTATGGAAGCAAAATAGGCCCAAATCTCAAAATTGAAAAACGATGTTTATGCCTGTAGTGTCTCCTAATTCATAATCATTTTTATTAAAAGTGTGCCGTTTACACCCACAGAAATTATAAAAAGCTATGACTGTGTGTATCCCAACTCCTAAAACTGTCACTATATTCACGAAATGTATTCAGAAACTAATATCTAAGCATCAAGTTCTAGTAATTTACTGTTTGTTTGACTAAAAATACAATTACTGTATGTCCCGCAGGTTTTTGGAGTACGGGGAGTACAAAGGGAATCTGTACGGCACGAGCATTGCGTCTGTGAGGGAAGTTTTAAACAGCGGGAAGATCTGCGTCATCGACATCGAGCCCAATGTAAGAACCACAACAACGTCCAGTGGTGTTATGTAACTAAGTACGGGATCACGGAAGGCTTGTGTCAGGTGGACGTGCTGACAGTGTTGTTGTCATTACTTCGAATTCCTCATGGGGGCGACAGAAACTACGCACTATAGTTTTAATAGACACATATAAACGGTACAGATAGAAGTATAAGTGTCACCATATGGGACCTAATGAAACGCAGTGATGTAGTCTACGTGATACGCAGGTACCTGCATTATACCCACTAAGAAAGCTCCAGGATTTCCATATACCCACTTAAAAATGCTCAATGACACGCAACGACATACTTTCCATTATATTTTTGATATATTTTGAATTTTCATCTGTTATTTTCTTGAATTCAATTATCTTTTGTGACAATATTGCAAGTAGTTACAGCTTACGCATAAGGAATCAGATTTTCTTCAAGACAGAAGACAATACTCTCTAGCCCTACTGCCAACAGCCTTTCCGAGAGTCTGACTCTCGTCTATCATATCCCTCAATGTTTTATCCTCTTCTTACTCTTCCTCCGGCATTGGTGCCACTCGCCGCTTATCCGTTGGACCTACTCCGGGTCCTGTTTCCCAAGAAGATTTGAAAAGCAAGGTTGCGCTAGTCCCTGAATGCACTCTTTGTTCTTCCCGCTCCTCTCAAAATATTTGCACACTGTTTCAAAAATTCTTTAATAGGTGCACTTTGTGCCAGGCACTATGCACCTCTTTCATCCTTTACAGGCCGGGAGAGAGAGGGGAGAGCGAGGTCACCCATGGCTCAAGCTTTTTTACTTCTACAGAATATATTCTACAATACCCAGTACAATACATTAGACTACACCACTGGTAAAACGGTACACAACAAAATGTTTCTATGTCTCCGTTTAGTCCATCCAGGCGGTGCGGAGCCACGAGCTGCGGGCCTACATCATCTACGTGAAGCCCCCGCCGCCGGAGCGACTCAAGGAGACCCGACGGGACTCATACATCACCACCAACTACTACGTCAACCGGCCGTTCAAAGTAAACATTTCCAGGCGCAAATAGACAAAATGTAGCAGAATAGACATCTGAATCTGTGCTTTGGATGTTTTTTCCCCCAATAGTCTGAAAGAAGACATGGAGGCAAAATAGCCCCAAAACTCAAAATTTGAAAAATGATGGTTATGCCTGTGATATGTCTCCCATGAAATTAAAAGTGCTCCTTTATTATTTTTTTTATTACTTTCATCTGTTTTAACCCTTGTGTTGTCTTTCCTTCGACCATGAAAAAAAACACTTTTGTTCTTATTTCAATGTTTTGTTGCTTTTTTCAACAACAACAAAATAATTTTATTAAGTTTTTTTGTTTTATTTTTTAACATTATTATTGCTCCCCCCCAATGTCTTTGTCCCTTTTGTCACTTTTTCAACATTTTAGCCGCTTTTCCCAAAGTTTTTGACTCTAACTTCCGGTGTTTTAGAATTTTATTTTCGTAGTTTTTGTCACTTTCTCCAATATTTTTTACGCTTTTTTTCCCCCAACGTTTTGTTGCCTTGTTCGACATTTTCGACACTTATTTTTCGACCTTCCATATATCTGATTTGTTTTTTTAATATTGTAAATGGGTTAAATTTGACCCGAGGACAACATGAGGGTTAAGATGGTGTTTTCTTACCTCAGGCTGGGAATCCTCGCCATCAAAATCTTGGATGAAAACATGTTTTGCCAGGTTTTCCCACTGTAAATACTGCGAGATATACTGGCTATATATAAAGGCTATTTCTATTTGTTACCGCGGAAACTATAGTTTCCATTCTTCTTGACAAATTATATTGTAAGCCATCAGCTCTGGGAGCAAAAGCACACGTGTGTTCCTTTTTACAAGGAGGTTTCAACCACAGATGTACAACCATTTTTTGTATTGATGAATGTTTTTAATATCTATGGTTTCAACTCACTGCTCTCTTTAAACCTGCTTTTACTTTGTAAACCAAATAAATAATCTGATCATAAAACAATACCCCAAAAAAAGACATTATTGGGGCACCTGGGTAGCTCACCTGGTGGAGCGTGCGCCCACGTATAGAGGCTCGGTCCTCGCCGCAGTGGCCGTGGGTTCGATTCTGGCCTGCAGCCATTATCTGCATGC
Organism: Perca fluviatilis; assembly: GCF_010015445.1. Taxonomy (NCBI): domain Eukaryota; kingdom Metazoa; phylum Chordata; class Actinopteri; order Perciformes; family Percidae; genus Perca; species Perca fluviatilis. The sequence continues at coordinate 18,179,577 of NC_053135.1, read as the reverse complement.
CCCCCCACACTCTCTCTCCTCTCTCTCTCTCTCTCTCTCTCTCTCTCTCTATGTGCCCGCTGCTATCAGTGCACCTGGGGTCCGTTCCAGGTAGAAGGTTTAACAAACTCTGAGTCTAACCCTGATGTCTGAGTTGATTTACCCTGAGATGGGAAACTCTGAGTTTTTTGGTTCCAGAACAGCTGATATGAGTTGGTTCACTCAGGGTTACGCGCGTGCAAAAAAGGCAGTATGAATGGAGCCATGATTCTACGATTCACCATGGTAACAACCACAAACAAACGGGTCGGCGGAAATACTCATGCGCACAAACAGCGAGTTTGAACGTGCATTTCGTTAAAAAAGCAAGACAGCGGCTATGTCAATGGGCTGATGCTGCAAAAGAGAATTTGTGTGGGAGAAAATTGCTGCTTGAGTCAATGCGTACACATTAACAGTGTATTAATTTCATATTTAATCACAGTAAACTTATAATATTACTGGTGAAAACTGGAATTGTATTATAATTTCATTCAGGTGCAATCCTGTGGGCGAAACAGTAAACTATACTAATCCCATTCTGAGGCTGCAGCACCATGATCATTGTTAATGTATAATCATTTATTTCTTTTTTATGGCTCTCACTGGTTTGTGTCCAGGGAACGCTACATAGACGTTTAAAAAACGTTTCAGAGCGAGTCACACTTTTCTGACGGCTCTACAGTGGCTTTACTATTAGACTACAGTATGATCCGCTACTGTTATAAAGAAAACTGCCGTTTGCAAAAACCGTAATGGACACAAAGAATCTGCTTGGTTAAAGCCTGTCCACGATGGCTGATGTTAGTGATATGAGGACAGATAAGGTATCTACATATCTAATGGACTGTGATAAAAAAAATACCTCTCAAATCGGTTATGTGGAAATGAAAATACATCTATAGTCGGGACTCAATATTCACGTAAACTCTCTGTGAATTAATGCAGCTTTTTCAACAACGGGATCGTCAACAAAAGGACATGACACGTTTTATAGTCTGCCTAACATAAACCAATAGGCTACGTCTTTTTATTCATGCAGATAACAAACTGCATTAAAATGCGCCTGATACAGACTGAATGAATGAATGAGGAAATGAATTCCTCTCAGAGGGAGGAGACTGAGAGAAACTCGAGGTTTCTTGAAGAAAACCTGCTCCCGACCAGGTTAGGTTCACAGGCTCAGTTACCATAGTAACTGACTCTGAGGTTAAGTTACCTCTCTTTCTGGAACGGAAAACTCAGAGTTTCCCTCATCTCAGGGTTAACCAACTCAGAGTTTTCACTAAACCTGCTTTCTGGAACGGGCCTGAGGTCCAGGCCTTTTCCCACCAGAGATTGGGCAGACCCATGACTAGGCTACATCTTTGTTCTCTCCGCTTCTCTGGCCGGAGACTGTTTGCAACTTTGTTAATTATTTCCTAGGTCTGTCTGTCTGTCTGTCTGTCTGTCTGTCTGTCTGTCTGTCTGTCTGTCTGTCTAAAAGGTATTATAATGACTTGTAACTAAATAATCAGTTCTGACTTTTGTTTCCTCCAACAGGATGAAGACTTCCAGGAGATGGAAGAAGCCGCCCAGAAAATGGAGTCCGACTTAAGTCAGTTCTTTGACCATGTGATCGTCAATGACGAGCTGCAGGACTCCTGCGTCCAGCTGCTGGCGGCGGCGAGGAAGGCGCAGGACGAGCCGCAGTGGGTCCCTGCCAGCTGGATACGACCCACCACCGAGTCCTAAGGCCACAAAGAATGTGACCCCCCTGTTACCATGGCAGCAGTTACTTTTTCATTTTTATTCAACAGATTCCTCACTGTAAAATCTTAACATGTAAATCAATGTTCATGTTCCAGGGGAGAAGGGCATGAAATATAATTATTTTGATCTTCTTCTTACTTGTGTGCTTGATCTGCAGCGGTGGAATGTAACTGAGTACATTTACTCCAGTACTGTACTTGAGTCCAAATGTTGAGGTACTTGTACTTTTACTAGAGTCTTTTCTTTTCATGCCACTTTCTACTTCTACTCTGCTACATTTCAGAGAGAAATATTGGACTTTTTACTCCACTACATTCATCTGTTCCAGCTTTAGTTACTAGTTACTTTAGTCACTCCGCTACATTCATCTGTTCCAGCTTTAGTTACTAGTTACTCGGGGTTTTTCCTGGCTTTTTTTCTGGGTGTGCACTTGTTGACCCCGACACACACACACACACACACACACATATACACACACACACACACACACACACACACACACACAAAGACACACACACACACACAAACAACTTAAGTGCACCTCCTTCTGTACTTTTCTTGGAGCAACACAGATGACGGATTTTCTCAAGCGAACAGTATCAAAGCCATATCTCTCTCTGAATGTTAATATTATGATTGTGATTATTATAAGCATGACTTTCTCGCCCTTCTCCCCAACATTTTTACACAGACCTGCAATGAAGAATGTGATATTTTTTTCCATTTGATGTTTACATACTAGAAAGCGAAGTGGTTTGGTTTTTCATTCTAAATATGTATCTTTTGAGGTTTGCTATAGCCTAAAATGTGTCATTGCATGCCACAAAAACATTTATGGCACTAAACATTAACAACAACAATAACAAAAGCTGTTTGGCACAAAATAAATTGCACTTTGTGTCCTTATTTAATTAAAACAATGTGATAATATGCAAAAGTAAAAGCAAAGCAATGACATTTCAATATTTGTACCTGTTTGTGACATTAATAAACCACTTCTATAAGCAATTTATTGAGTCATTTATGTAGTTCATCATCCGTTTTGCTTGCCTTTTGTGGGAGCTTTTATTTTGACGATACAGTCAGGAAGTCTTGTGTGCCACTCGTAAATGCATCCGGGTAACCGCTCTCCACTTCTAGAGCATAAACAAAGAAATAATCCTAAAAAGTAGCAGTTTATTCACGTGTAAACGGCTCTAGCCGTTAACATTTACTTGTCAACTAAAGATGATTTAACTGGATGTGCATTTAAAGGCACGTTTCAGGCAGAAATTGCATAGTATGGATACAGAAGGCTCGAAGGTAACGTACTTGTTTTCACAAATAACGGTAACCTTAATTTCTAGCGTTATAGTAGCAGCCTTTACAGTAGCGTTAGCTAACGTTTTAGCGCTAGCATGAAGTGCTATTTTGACGACAATTGTAGTACTCTAACTAGTACTTGTAAATATGACTATGTATGTTTTATCATTATAGAAAATGCGAGCCAGGGAGCTCCCGCCTCTTCCACAGGTTAGTCCTAGAACTCCGCTATTGTCTTTTTGTTTCATTATTTGCAAATTCTCACAAACATCATGTGACACAAACAGCAGCTGGGCATCAATGGACAATGCAATCTTGGGCTACGTTATGATGACATAATAACATAAGTACATTTAAGAATCAAAGGTACTTACATACAATAAGAAAAAAGGAATCACATAAAATAAATACAAACAAATTGAATTGAAAGGTAGTCAAGAAGACCACCTTTTGTCGAGTTCAAGACAAGTCCAAGACCAGGACTAGTCGAGTCCAAGACCGAGTCCAGGACAGAAAGGGAAAAAAATAAAAAAGGTCTCATGCATAACCGTATCAACAGTCATTTTGGGTTATTATTTGTTGATCTAAAAGCACAAACAAAAGTGTCACAACAGCCAGGATGTGTAAGTATAGCCGTTCCCCTTGATATGATTTAATCTAATCTAAAGAAAACAGAATGACATATGGTGATACCTCATAATAGCAGTGTTAGAACTGATACAGAAACCAATCCACTACTATTACCACTGCTAGGTACTAGTACTGATAATAAAGACACCTGGACTCGGTCAAGACCAAAAGCCATATTTGGCAAGACCAGTGGTAGAGACCGAGACGACAAGTCCAAATACCAGCGAGTCCGAGACTATAGAAAAACTGTCTCGAGTCCGGACTCGAGTACTACAGCCCTGCTATATAATCACATGTACACAGTTACTCTGACTATGTAATACTCTACTTATAGCTAAAACCCAAGCTACTCAATTTGTCATTATAGGAAACTGAGAAAAGCAAATGGAAAATGAATTAAACCGAAGAATATATTGTTTTGCAGTTGATTAAACTACTAAATTCAGCACAATTTGGGTTTCAGATTCTCCGTTTTTCTGTGTTTTGTACTGATGGTCAGATAAAACAAGCTATTTTATTTTTTGGGATATTTTAAAGCTTGGCCATTAATCGGTTAATTGAGAAGAGGTTTGTCCAAAAATGAAGTAGAAAACAAATGTTTGTCGGAGCCTTTAAAACTCTCAGTGAAGTCCATGAAAACACATTCTACGCATAACATAAATTGATGAAGCCGGGCAGGCGTCGGAAAAACTCAAAATAAAAACAAAAAACAAAACATTTGTGGAAGTTTATGGAGTTGCACAAAATGGGCTAAAAGCAAAGTCTTAAAAACATAAAAACTGTAAGATGAGACATCGGGGATATCTGACTGAAAGCATGTCACCAAAAGAAAGACAACTTTTTATATGCTAATTTGTCACCGAAGAAAATCTTGAAAAGTAACCGCACGAGACACAAATGAACAGATATTCTAAAGCAAAATATGTATTGTTATGTCAGAACAATGTGAACATCCTGAATTTTAGAAAAACAAAAGACATGAAATCAAATGTATGGTTAAAAAAAGGAAAGAAGACAACAGTAAGGAAATAACAGAATCAAACCGGTGGGGTGGGGGGGGGGGCTGTTCCAATATGTTACAGCTCTAGGCCTATACATTACCTTTTTTTTAAGAGCATTGCTTGTGGGCATTGGCATACCCATGTCTATCCCCCAGCTTTGAGGAAGACTTAGGTCCGCGTATTAGACGTCCTTCCTCAAGAAAATGTGACGTTTTTTACCCCAAAAAAGCAATCTCCCCATACATTTTGTGTCTCTTTGTGGGATTTTGCGTCTGTTTGTTGTCGTGTTGTGTCTGTTTTTTTGGTCATTTTTGTTTCCTTTGGGGTTGTTTTGGGTCTCTGGGGTCATTTGGCGTCTCTTTGTAGTCGGTTTGTGTCCCTTTGTGGTAGTTCTGCGTCTTTTTTTACATCATTTTGGACCGTTATTATCACCATATCTGTCTGAAAACATTGATTAAAAACTAGGTGTTGCCCAAAACGGCTCAGAGGTTCTGCACCTAATAAATCTTAAAATGGTGGGGGTGGGGAGGGGGGGGGGGGACCCTGCACTGTAGGTGTTTATATCAACTAAGCATCGTCAGAAAAGTGAAACCAGATTGCACAGACGGACGCGCTTCTCTCTGGACGTTTCACTCAGTCACACACACACCGGTTTGAGTGGTCTGACCCTGTGCCCTGAGTAATCCCCGGTCCTGGCGCATGTAATAGGGATTTAGCAGGGGATTTAACAGTGTCAGCCAGGTTGTTACATAGCTGCTTTCCACTCTGACTTTGATTCCTGCGTGGAATGGCCAGAAAGACGACGGTAAGGCCTTTTTTTTTTTTCTTTTTTTTATATCTCGGCTTGTCTTATCTGACTGTATGCTTTCTACCTGCGACTTTCGGAAAAGCTCCCACAAGGTTTGCATCTGGGCTCCTTGCGTCACAGGAGAGGTCATTTTGGTAATGTGTTTACGCTGCGTTTGATGGGACGTTCTCAATCCAATTGAACAAACTGCTAAGTGTCCGGTGTGTTATGTTTGTAGATTATAATAGATCAAAGTATGAGGAGAGTTACCGGTAAAAAAATCGACTCTAGTGAGAGTTAAAAGTAGCTCATTTAAAACTTACTCGGAGCAAAAGTTATTTTTTAACATCACGGGGAGATATACTTTTTTTGTATATATATTATATACTTTGTATCTATTTATACTTATTATACCTATTTCATTAAATCAAAGTCTTTTGTGATTTGATAAAGGCACAAAGACGCTTTGGATTTGAGTCTGTTGACGGCTACAAAACAACACTAGAGAGCTTTTTTATTCACTTTTTCTTTTACCCCCTAACAATGTAGCAAAGTACAATACTTCAAACAAAACATACTTAAGTAAAAGTTAAGTTGCAGATTCGAAAAACAACTTTAAAAAGTAAAAGTACACAACAACAACAACAACAACAAAGAAACGACTCAATTACAGTACCGTGAGTAACTGTAAATCCTTAACTTTCCACCTTCAAAGATTTAAATTCAACTTGCTGAAAGCCTGTTAAGTCACAGAAGCAGGAATCACACAAAAAGGAGATTTTTGTCAATTGATGTTATTTCGAAAATGGAATATATACAAACTTTGAGGAAGACTTAGGTCTGTGTATTTGGCAGGGAGTTCCTTCCTCAAGAAAATGTGACGTTTTTCACACAAAAAAAGCAATTCCCCCCCCCCCCCATACATTTTGTGTCTCTGTGGGATTTTGCGTCTGTTTGTAGTCGTGTTGTGTCTGTTTTTTTGGTCATTTTTGTTTCCTGTGGGGTTGTTTTGGGTCTCTGGGGTCATTTGTCACACTCTTTGTAGTCGGTGTGTGTCCGTTTGTGGTAGTTTTGCGGCTTTTTTTTTTTTTTTAACATCACTTTGGCCGGTTATTATCACCATATCTGTGCCTGAAACCGTTGATAATAAATAACTTGCACTCAGAAAAGCTTAAAGGGAAACGCCACCGTTTGTTGAAATAGTTCTTATCACGGTCTCCCCTGGCTGTAGATAGGTGGGCCAACGCGTTTTTTGTCTCAGTGCAAGTAATTAGGTTGTTTTTTTGTCTTTTGTTGGCTCACTTTTACTCACAACATGCTAACCGGCAACATAGGATTCCATTCACTACGCTAAGCTAACTAGCGGCGGCGCTGCCGGTGTTGCACCGGACTAAAACAATGCATGCACAAAAAATTTGTTGGCCCACCTATCTACAGCTAGGGGAGACCGTGATAAGCCCTATTTCAACAAACGGTGGCGTATCCCTTTTAAAGGCAAAACTTAAAGCTAAAGAAGTCCGACTGCAATCATTAGATCTGAGAAAAGGCTTTTATTTACATTCATGGTTTAGGTGCTGCCTGTGTAACAGGCGTGATCTTGCGTTGTGTTATTCAAATTGCTGAAAGCCTGTTAAATCACAGAAGTAGGAATCACAAAAAAAATTCTTTGAATTGATTTTATTTCGAAAATGGAATATATACCAACACAAAGGACCAGACTTGACCCGTGCTTCTCGTTTTTGTCTCCTTAAGCGTGGACAGCGATCACTTCCCACAATGCCAAGGTAGGTAAGGTGTTTATCTACAGTGATATGAACAAAATTATAAACTTAACACTTTAGTTTTTGCCCCCATTTTTCATGAGCTGAACTCAAAGATCTAAGACTTTATCTATGTACACAAAAGGCCTATTTCTCTCAAATATTGTTCACAAATCTATCTATATCTGTGTTAGTGAGCACTTCTCCTTTGCTGAGAAAATCCATCCACCTCACAGGTGTGGCATATCAAGATGCTGATTAGACAACATGATCATTGCACAGGTGTGCCTTAGGCTGGCCACAATAAAAGGCCTCTCTTATTGTCTTTATCTACAGTATTTACACTGTAAAAGTCAAACCAAAACTTCTTCTCTCTTTTTGTCGGACGTGTGAAAAACGTGAAGTCCAGACCCAGATGGTGAGTGGGGATTTGCAACATGTGGAACGATATGCGATGGATATGGGTCATATTTTTTACTGAAGCTCTTGATTTGATCGATTTGTTTATGATTCATGTACAGGAGAAGTACCGGCGCCAAAACATAAGAAGAAGAGGTCGAGAAAGGAGACGAATGGAGTCGATGAAATTGACGGTATGTAACACATACAAGGGGTAATTTCGGAGGCTTTCAGCCTGGACACTATATTTTATGTTTTTGTGTGTAGTGATAGGAATAACAATCTTTGAAATTGGTCTACTAAGCATGCTTGTTTTGTCCCTGACAGGCTCCGATTATTATTCCAAGTGTCTGTCAACATCAATGAAAGGCTCCTGTTAGGGAAAAATGATGACACATACTTTTTCTCTGATTATTACTAAAACTGTTTGCATTATAACTAGACAAAATAATGTTGCTGCTGTTGCCGTCTGGTATCTGGGAGCCACTGTCTTGTCCTTGTCTGGAGCACACGGTGTGATGCTGAGGAAGGAACAGGCGCTCCCTGACTAGATAAAGGAGACGCCATCGTCTCGCACCAGATAACAACTGACGACACCAACTCTTGTATCATGATTTATTGCAATTCACCGGTTATTATAAAAAGCAGCTTCAGAGAGCTTTTCGTTCGGTCATTGTCTGTACTATTCTGTAGTGCGGAGACTGCCTCCTTGTTATGTTCTCATGTAAAATTAATATATCTTCAGTGATTCTGTCTATTATTTGATAATGTAAATTATTCTAACATCCCTACAGAGATAGACCTTTAAGACCTCTCTGTTTAACCAGAAACAGCTCTGAAGTCGCTAGCGCTAAACCCACCAGACTCCATTTAAAATATTAATAATTTTAGCGTGTATAGCGTGTAACTAGAGTTGTGATGGTTGGGAAAGTGGAAAGACGACCCAAGACGGCTTTTTAATAGATTTATTTTGTTTCTGTCGACTTTGAATGAAGTGTGTTTTACGATGCTAAAATTAATTAGAGATGGAACGATTACAACTTTCTAGGCCGATTCCGATTTTAGCAGATTCCATTTTAATTTTTTCTAACCACTTTACAGCACACACAAATATTTATTTTCTATCTTTTCTTTAATAGAACATTTTGCACAGAACATAGAACATGTGTTGAACAGATAATGGATCACTATAAAATAGAACTATATAAATGACTCCTGGTGTGGGAAATTCACACAAATCTAAAGTGCAATGTTAGAACCATTTCCTTCTTTTCACATCCAATATCCCAAAAAAATAAAATTGGTTTTTGGTGTGGTCCCTCCACGCCCTACTTTCTCCTTGCAGGTGTTGCATATTGCAAACTTGTTATCTTCTGCACACACGCTGAAGAATTCCCAAACAGCTGACATGTTGCAGGTTAATTCACGAGGTTCCCTATGTGTGCGAAAATAGCGCCGACACGCGCGCTTCACACCGCGAGCGGGTACGCGCCACACACGGTGGAGAAGTTGAGAGAAAGGACAAAGAGACTGTGCTGTCTCGTCCGTGTGCGCGTGCGTCCTTGAGAACTGTAACTCATATAACTTCTGTTGTCAGTTAATTGTAGCGTTGACCGGCATGAAGTTGGCATATGTCAGACTGACCTGCCGCTCGCCGGTCATGGCCGAGCATGTGAAAACCGGCCAATATCCGGTCACCGGCCGGTCTATCGGTGCATCTCTAAATTAATATTTATTTACATGGAGTCTGGTGGGTTTAGCAAACGCAATTCCTTGGATGTTTTTATGTTTAAAAAAAGGATCTTCCTCTTTAACAGAAAGGTCGACCTCTTTAGAAATCCTTTTCATAATGTTGTCAGACACTTAGAATATTAATCTGAGCCTGTCAGCGACAAAACGAGCACTTTTGTGGACGTAAATTGGAGATACACAATCACCCTTTTAACTTACATTGTAGCTTGTTTTCTCTGACTGCCGACTGCAGCAATCTCTCTTAATACTGGACCAATGTCAAAGATTGTTGTTCCCATCAGTCACTTAGACACAAAAACATGGGACAATATAGGTTGAAAACAACCAAAGTTACTCTTTTCATTTACCTGGATTTAAAGGGCTAGTTCACGTCAACATAAAGGCTCACAAGGTATTGTTATTTAATTTGGCTAATACTGAAGATACTTCACTGTAGCCTAGCCTTTAAAGTCAGTTTGTAAACGTGGGATAAGGAGGCTGGCAATTTCCATCACTTCTCAGTTAAAAGCTGTGTTACACGTAAGATTTATACACGTTTTATTTGTGAGATTTCCGTTTGGAGAAAAAAAAAACTTCAGTCTCCTAATTTAAAAAGCCAAGAGAATACATTTTAATGGAGCTTTTTAACATAAAAAGCCAAATGTTTTTCTTCATTCCTTCCTGTTCAGATCATGGGATGAAAATGGGAGGCCTGGGCAGCCGGAGGGAGTCTGAGTTTGGAGAGCAACTTTCCCCTGAACCCACGACGGACGCTCCGCCTCAGAGGAGGAAGAGGAAAAAGAAAACCGCCCCTATAGGTAAAGACTAAAAACACAAGTTGGCCTATAAACGCTGCTTTTCTGCATTTTATTTCTTCTAACTTTTACGATACGACTTTGTGTGTCCACACTGAGATTCATCCGTCCCAAAAAGGAGAAACGAATGAAAAATACACACATAGCTAGACAACAATTACATTTAGCAGGCAATAAAAGAGTTCTTAAGCCTGTTGTGTGTAAACGAAGGGACTCTAAATCGCCTGTTTGAAGGCAAAAGTTGGTATTCATAATTTAAATCTGTGTTTCTTAAAATGGGGCTACGTACCATCTGGTGTGTAACGTGTATTTATGTTCCCTGTTTCTTGTTTCTTCATAGTTCCAAGGTTATTTTTAGTTAAGACCGCTGGTTTATTGTAGTGTTTGTTAAAATGGGGGTACATGGGTGCCCATATATAGAGGTTTTCTCTTTGGCGCAGCGGGCCTGGGTTCGACTCCGACCTGCGGCCCTTTTCTGCATGTCATCCCCCCCCCCCCCCCTCTCACCTTTCATGTCTTCAGCTGTCCTGTCAATGGACCTTTTTCACAGCAGACATTTTGACTCATAGTAGGAAAAGCCCAGCTGAAATTGATAACCTTAACAATGGCTCAGTTCCATCAAGTGTCCCAGTAAGCTATTTCAGTGAGTCAGCATGCACAATACCAGGACCTCTCCTAAGTGGAACGCAGCCATCAGTAATGGGTTTGAATACACTTGTGCTTTTCCTACTATGATATGTCAACATGTCTGCCATGAAAAAGGTCTATGAAGGCCTAAAAATGCCCAAAAATAATCCTAAAAACAATTGACTGGATGCCGTCGCTGTTTCACATCCCGCCCGGCTGTCTGAACGGACACAGCCCTGGCGCGTGTCTTGAGCCGTGCCGAAAACACGTACCTGCTAGAAATAGGACCAACGCCTATTTTTCACGCGACATGCAAGCGTGTTGGAAGCGTTTCCAGGCAAAATAGAATACGAAAAGATGTCATTTTGACACAAATACATTTAATAAATGACATGTTGATGTTTGAAAGTCTCTAAATGTCTCATGAATGCAGATATAAATGTCATAAAAAAAAAAAAAAGAATTGCACCTGTCAATACAGAACGAAATATTCTGTAGCCTATTTTGCCGTCAATACTGCCGACGTTGTCTTTGCTGTAATCATATCCGTATATATTTATGTTTAACATTTCATTTTATCAGTGGGAAACATCCATGTGTACAGACAAGGCCAGCAGACACGTTTCTGGTGTGCAAAGACATAGAACACACCACGCAGCCGCCACGCAACAGAAACGCCACGCTCACGCCACGCAGCCAGCGTGCAGGAGCCCTTACAGACGTGTCCGTTTCTGGTTTCAGAACTTGGCGATAACCAAGCCGACCTGGTGAATGGAGATACAGCCGACACCACCGATGGAGAAGAACTGGTCAAAAGAACCAAAAAGAAAAAGTAAAAAATAAAAATAAATGATGTGATAATGTCAGCAGATTTGATAAAAAGTCAGAAAACAATGGTTCCGTCATATGTACTATCCTGTTAGTCATGCTGTAATGTTAATGCATAAACACCTGGTTTTGAGTTATATATCTTATTTTATTTTATTGCATGTGTCCGGCTGCAAATGTTTTGGTAAAATGATACCAAGCCAAAGGAAATATGACAAAATGCATTGAACGAAGTGTGCCATTTGCATCGTGATAAAACACAGAATTATAAAAAAAAAAAGAGCAAACTGGAGAGAAAATGTTTGAAAAGAAATGACAGCAAGATATATCGTACGTGCTGCATTTTCCTCTATAACCTTAGTTCTTGTTATTCCAGGAAGCCTAAAGTCGCTGACTCCCACCTTCCCGATGAGTTGGACATAGAAGAGGACGATATTATCACCGACACCCCTCCTCCTATTTCCCAGCATTCCCTGTTCTCGGCCCCGCAGGGTCAGAGCCAGCCGGTGGGGAAAGTCTTTGTCGAGAGGAACAGTGAGTAACCAAGGAAGAAGACGGGGTCGAGTCCAGAGCTGGAACAATTACCAAATGTGGCTTTACAAATTAATTGTCTCAGAAATAATTGCGATTAACAATATAATTGTCTCTTCCAGTATTACTTTTTTAAACAAATTGAAATTTTGAATGAATCCCAGGAGACAGCTTTTGGTTATATATCTCTGTGATGTGACCCAGAGAATGTAGTAACACAAATACACAGCCTATTTATAAGTAAACAACGCCTCTTTATTGTCATAGAACATGTTTTCTAACTTTTTTAAGAATGACTTCAGAGCCGTTCTTTTCTCAAAGAGAAGCTGAACTCCAAGTCTTCCAGAGTCGCGGCCAAAGCCGATTCCAAAGACCGCTGTTCGCCGGCAGCAGCAGCCATCTTCTTAGTTTTCAAGTAGCGGGGAATTCACGCTGAACCGTCGCAACTCTGCCGTCCTTATGTTAAGCCCCGCCCACCGACTCTATACACGATGTGATTGGCCTGACCAGAGTTTGGTTTTTCCTGCTCGCAAGCTGTCGGAGAGTAGCTAGACTGACCCCCAAATTACATTTGCTGCCGCTAGGGTGCGTTTAGATTTCTAGGCTAATAACATTGAATAAAACACCCAAAATACAAAGAAAGTAATCATTAATTTTACCTGCGAAGAACCCAAAATGCAAAGAAAGTAATCATAAATTTTACCTGCAAAGAACATTGTATGGGTTCCATAAAACTTGCATCCATGAAGGAAATGGGTCAAATTTGACCCGAGGACAACACGAGGGTTAAACAAAGAAACAATGGGAAAGAAATTTGACAATTTGACAATAATGTAATAACTGTTACAGGCTTAGTTGAGTCTGTTAAATCGCTGAATTGGTCATTGTGGCGTGTTCCCGTGCAGAGCGTTTCCAGGCCACCGAGCACCCTGACTGGAGGAAGACCAAAAACCATATGGATGACATGACTGACTTCCAGCCCACCTGGACCACCAGAGAGGTTTCTATGAATGTGCACAAAGGCTTCAGGTGACGGACAAGTGTCTTTTACTAGGGATGTCCCGATCGGATCGGCAAGTATCTGCTCGGCAGTCGCCCCGATCCCTTTAACTCCGATCGTTTACGTTAGTGTTTGAATTTTACAAAAATGCTAGCTGCACTATGTTAACTGTATTGAGCTAACAAAGTTAAGTTGTTTACTTAGATATTTTTGTAAACAAAAACCGGTGTGCAGCTCCGTTGTCTAGGCAAATGCAAGTATCGGATCAGGACTCGGTATCGGCAGATATTCAATATTTTAAAAGTCAGATTGGGATCGGGGGCCAAAAAAGCTGATTGGGACATCCCCATCTTTTACGATGCAAATATTTATGAGCGTGTGGTACCCGCAGGGTCTTAAAAATGTCTCAAAAAGTCTCAAATTTCACAAAAAAACAATGTAAAGCGCTGCGGGAGCATTAGAGGTAGCGTTACATGGACGTAGGGAAATTAAGACCACGGTGTTGTAGTTCTTTCTGTCAGGGTCTAATTTGCTGTATAACGACTACAAATTAGAACAACATGCAACAGATTTTGCAGCCAATCAGCTTCGCGTTATCGGTCTCTTTCGGATTGTACCACAGAGGTAAAACAGATTTTAATTGTTTACATTTCATTCATCTCATTTCATTTCACCCTCATCCACCTTCACTGGCTCCCAATTAAGTCCCACATCACATATAAAATCCTCCTTCTCAGCTACAAATCCCTCCGTGCCCCTGGCCCCACAGTACCTCTCTGACCTCCTCCATCCATACGCCCCACCCACGAAAGCCGCGGCCCTCAGACGCCTGCCTGCCCTCCGTCCCCCACACCAGACTCTGTACCTTCGGAGACAGAGCCTTTAGTGTTGCAGCCCCATCCCTCTGGAACACCCTCCCTGCAGATATCCGAAATGCTCTATCTCTGGACATTACCGCAGCCTACAACCTCCTTTAGCTTAGCCACGGTAATTCTGTTAAGTGTCCTTGGGTGTCATGGAAGGCTCTATACAAATAAAAGTTATTATTAAATAATAAAATATTATTATTCGTAATGGTCTTAAAAAGGTCTTAAAAAGTCCTAAATTTGACATGGTGAAACCTGCAGAACCTGTACATACCTTTACCAGTACGGCCATGAAGTTGGTATTAAATATACAGTGCCTTGCGAAAGTATTCGGCCCCCTTGAACTTTTCAACCTTTTGCCACATTTCAGGCCTCAAACATAAAGATATAAAACTGTAATTTTTTGTGAAGAATCAACAACAAGTGGGACACAATCATGAAGTGGAACGAAATTTATTGGATATTTCAAACCTTTTAAACAAATAAAAAACTGAAATATTGGGCGGCAAAATTATTCAGCCCCCTTAAGTTAATACTTTGTAGCGCCACCTTTGTTGCGGATTACAGCTGTAAGTTGTTTGGGGGTTAAGTCTCTTATAATTTTGTACATCGGAGACTGACATTTTTGCCCATTCCTCCTTGCAAAACAGCTCAAGCTCAGTGAGGTTGGATGGGAGGCGTTTGTGAACAGCAGTTTTTCGTTTCTTTCCACAGATTCCGATTGGATTCAGGTCTGGACTTTGACTTGGCCATTCTAACACCTGGATATGTTTATTTGTGAACCATTCCATTGTAGATTTTGGCTTTATGTTTTGGATCATTGTCTTGTTGGAGGACAAATGCTCCGTCCCACTCTAGGGTCTTTTGCAGACTCCATCAGGTTTTCTTCCAGAATGGTCCTGTATTTGGCTCCATCCATCTTCCCATCAATTTTAACCATCTTCCTGCCCTGTACGAAAAAACCAAACCATGATGCTGCCACCACCATGTTTTGGACAGTGGGGATGGTGTGTTCAGGGAGTTATGAGCTGTGTGCGCCAAACATAACGTTTTTGCATTGTTGCAAAACGCGTCGATTTTTTGGTTTCATCTGACCACAGCACCTTCTTCCACATGTTTGGTGTGTCTCCCAGGTGGCTTTTGGCAAACTTTAAACGACACTTTTATGGATATCTTTAAGAAATGGCTTTCTTCTTGCCACTCTTCCATAAAGGCCAGATTTGTGCAGTATACGACTGATTGTTGTCCTATGGACAGAGTTTCCCACCTCAGCTGTAGATCTCTGCAGTTCATCCAGAGCTGCGCTATCATGGGCCTCTTGGCTGCACATCTCTGATCAGTCTTCTCCTTTGTTTGTATGAGCTGAAAGTTTTGAGTATGTGCGGGCCGGTTCGGTAGATTTGCAGTGGTCTGACACTCCTTCCATAATATTATCGCTATTGCAAAGTGCTCCTTGGGATGTTTAAAGCTTGGGAAATCTTTTTTGTATCCAAATCCGGCTTTAAACTTCCTTTTTACAAAAAAACAGTATCTTGGACCTGGCCGGTGTGTTCCTTGTTCTTCATTGCGATGCTCTCTCGCTTTACAACGGACCTCTGAGACTATCACAGAGCAGGGGATGCATTTATACGGAGACTTGATTACACACAGCTGGACTTCTATTTCAATCATTATCATTAGTATTTAGGTCAACATTGGATCATTCAGAGATCCTCACTGAACTTCTGGGAGAGTTTGCTGCACTGAAAGTAAAGGGGCTGAATAATTTTGCACCCACTTTTCAGTTTTTTATTTGTTAAAAAAGTTTGAAATAACCAATGAATTTCGTTCCACTTCATAATTGGGACCCACTTGTTGTTGATTCTTCACAAAAAATTACAGTTTTATATCTTTATGTTTGAGGCCTGAAATGTGGCAAAAGGTCGAAACGTTCAAGGGGGCCGAATACTTTCGCAAGGCACTGTAATTCTAAATGTTATTAAAAAAGTCTTAAATTAAACTTGTGGAAACCTTGCCCTCCCTAAATCTCTCTCCTGTGCTCTGTGTGTTGTGCAGGTTGTTCGGTCTGTATTGTCACGGCTTCCTGGCGGGCTACGCCGTGTGGAACGTCGTGGTGGTGTACATGTTAGCCGGGCAGCACCTCACCGATCTGTCCAACCTGCTGGAGCAGTACCACAGCCTGGCGTACCCGTCCCAGTCGCTGCTCTACATGCTGCTGGCCATCAGCACGGTGGCCGCCTTCGACCGGTACGGGGCCACCTTCAGACCCACCCGAGAATAGTCGACCGCTCTCTGGGATATGTTTTCATGCTAATCAAATGTGACCAGTTTAAGGGCAAACCGCTAATTAGCTTATAACGCTAGTCGTCGAGGCATGCTAAAGTAAAAAGAAATCGCTATTTCTATACCAAGGCTCAAAATATCACCACACTTCCACGGTAGCATAATGAGGGTCCCTACATGTAAACTGAAGCATTGAGAACTTTGTAAGTGTACAGACAGTTTATTAAAAAGATAGTTTAGAAAGACAGTACCGTATGCATAAACAGGCAGGCGCCATCTTGGGATGATGATCATGACCAGTCGAACCACAAACGCCGTGCTTGAGCTATGTTACTGGTTACTGGTTGCACGGCGTTCATTATGCTACCGCGAAAGTGTGGTGCTATTTTGAGCCTTGTTAGTGGTGTAGAAAGAGCAATTTCTTTTTCCTTCACCTTTACGCCGACGACTAGCGTTATAAGCTAATTAGCAGTTTGGGCTAAAACTGGTCACATTCGATTAGTATGAAAACATATCCCAGAGAACGGTCGACTCGGTACACATGTTACTAACCCCTAGGTTCATTTTGCGCCGGTTTTGTCCTTTTAAGTAAAAACTGTTTAAATTTGTGTGTAAAAGTATGAACGGGATATGCAACTCCTTTTTTTTTTTTTTTTTTTTTATATTCTCAGAGTGGACCTGGCCAAAGGCTCCTTGGCCCTGCAGGACTTCCTCACACTGGACCGCGTGGCTCTCGCCTCTTTCTGTGAGTCCCCCGCCATGTAGTAACCCCGAGGAAACTTCAACAACGGGTCTGTTAGCAGGGCTGCACAATATATGGGTTGCGTCCGAAATCACATACTCTGCACTGCATACTCAAAATATGTGTGTGTGTGTGTGTGTATATATATATATATATATATATATATAAATAAATAAATAAATAAACGGTAGTGTTGCATATTTTCCTCGTACCGTGCAGCCCTAGTTGTTAGGGTTGAACATGTTTTTCCTCTAAAACGGGTGGGGTCTGCTGGGTTTCAATCGACACTCTTTGTTTATATACCCCCCCCTCCTCCCGGTTTCATCCAGTGTATTTCTCAGCGTTGGTCCTCTCTCTGAGCCAGCAGATGACCAGCGATCGCATCAACCTGTACCCAGCCCTCAACGCAACGTTATGGTGAGCTCGCCGGAGCTCCTTTTCATGTTTCTATCTTACTGTAACGCCTGGCTAGGAGGAATGTAACTATGTACATTTTACTCCAGTGCTGTACTTGAGTACCAAATGTTGAGGTACTTGTACTTTACTTGAGTCTTTTTCTTTTCATGTCACTTTCTACTTCTACTCCGCTACATTTCAGAGATAAATATTGTACTTTTTTTTTACTCCACTACAGTCATCTGTTACAGCTTTAGTTACTTTGACAGGTAAAATTACTTTACATGTTAAGATTCCTGCACACAAACCACATGTAGTTTCGATTTCGAGCCTTTTTTTGACGCCTTTAGCGCTGCATTTTGACACTTGAAGTTCTTTCTGACGCTCTTGACCTTTTTTGGGATGCTTTTAACACTCTTTGTGAGGCAATTGTCCCTTTTTATGATATTTTTAACATCTTTTTGACACTTTCAACGCTTTTTTTCGTTTCTAAAATGTGAGGCTTGTTCTGCATCGAGTACTTTGACTTATAATAACTTGAACTCCATTTTCCTGATGATACTTACAGACTTTTACTGTAGTTACATTTTCAATGCAGGACTTTTACTTGTGACAGAGTATTTCTACAGTGTGGTGTTAGTACTTTTACTGAAGTAAAGGATCTGCATACTTCTACCACCACTGGATACATGAGACCCCCTGTTGTCCTCCAGGCCCCCGGGGTTAGAGCACCAGATTCTCCACCCGTGGGTGACCGTCAACCTGGTGGTGGCTCTGCTGGTGGGGCTGGCCTGGGTCTTCATCGCCACGCGGCCGGAAACAGACCGCACTGCAGGTGAGAGACACCTGTCTGTGGTAAATAGGGATGGGACGGGGAATTGGATTCCTTTTTAGGCTCAGACCGAATAGCGTCTAAAGTATCATGTATTGAAAAATACTCAATTTCATCACCTTGAGCGTGATTTATGCTTCTGCGGAGGCTCCGCGCACAGCCTGTTTAAGAGGCCTGAAGTTTATACTTGTGCGTTGGCGTGTGCGTCGATCTTGAATAACAGGACTGGCTTGTGTTGTGTTTGTGTGTGTGTGTGTGTGTGTGTCTGTGTGTCTGTGTATGCCTGCGTGTGTTTGTGTGTGTGTGTATCTGTTTGTATGTATGTGTGTGTGTGTGTGTCTGTGTGTATCTGTATGTGTGTGTGTGTGCGCGCAAGTGTCTGTGTGTATGTGTGTCTGTGTATGCGTGTGTGTGTTTGTGTGTATCTGTTTGTATGTATGTGTGTGTGCGTTTGTGTGTGTGTATCTGTTTGTGTGTCTGTCTATCTGTTTGTATGTGTGTCTGTGTGTGTGCACGTGTCTGTGTGTGTGTGTGTGTGTGTGTGTGTGTGTGTGTGTGTGTGTGTGTGTGTGTGTGTGTGTGTGTGTGTGTGTGTGTGCGTGTGTGTGACCGTGATTATCTTCAGAGTGAGTAGTGACTCTAGAGTCCTAGTGAGAGAAAGTGTCTCCCCTGTTCTTTCTGACCACTGGAGCAGGAGAAGTTAACCCTCTCCTTGATTTCACGTTGTTTACGGAGAAGGAGAACCAGGAAATGAGTCAGGGGGGAAATGCAACGCTACCAAGCCACAGCAGAGCGGACCAATCACAGTCTGTGTCGCTGCGACGTGTAGTTAAATTTTTTGAGAGTAGCAGGTCAGGCCACGGCGTAGAGTCCGTGTCTCTACCTACGGCGTCGTTTTAACACAGAAGCATAATTTCGGCCTTAAGGAGTAAATCTCATCAGCGTCAGTGAGCCAATCAGCATGCAGCATGCTTCTACCAAGATCTAATAATGTTTGTGATTGGCTGTATAAGACACGCAGGAAAAACTACATTACACAGAGATCAAAATGTTTGGAACGATACCCAGCCCTAAGTGATGAATACTGCAAAATCCACCTTAAAAGGATTTTTTTCTGAAGCAAGAATAAATGTCTGATGTTATTATCTTGTCCTCCTTCTTCTTCTTCTTCTTCTTCTTCTTCTTCTTCTTCTTCTTCTTCTTCTTCTTCTTCTTCTTCTTCTTCAGAGTATCTGGAAACCATGGTGATTGAGCCTCCCGAACCAGAGGACAAATCTGAAATGACCGCCTGAGAATAAGTCATCTGCACACCTGCTCCGACACACTGTACAGCTTTGACACGTGGCACATATTTTTGCACTGTATTTTCGACAGTGAACTCTGAAAATGTTGTAGATTATTTTTGTATTTTGGAAACGTGCATGTGCTTGTCGCTCTATAAATATTTATCCAACAAATCCAACAAGCTGTCTTTATTACACGCTAAAGGAATTAGATTTCAGTTCCACTCCACTTTTTTGTTGCTTTTTAAATTTCTTTAGCTTTTTCTGACATTTTGTCACTTTTTCCCCCGTTTTTGTTGCTTTTTTTTCCCGACTTTTGAAGCATTCTTATCGACATAAAGCCCTACAAAAGTCAGCCGAAAAGTTCCTCAGCCATCATACAGGTTAGCAAATCAATCAAAAACAAAAGATAACATTGTTAAAAGCAACCACACACACACACACACACACACACACACACACACACACACACAGCCGACTCCCAGCGACCTGTTTCTCAGCCTGAACATGTAAACTCTCTGGCTGTGTGGGGATTTCTGAGTCTCAATGTTGGCGAATCTGCCAAATTCTGCTTTGAATGTCACATAATTAGAGTTTGAAAAACTGTTTCTTGTCTTTTTGGTTTGGTGCACAACTAACCAGCCCAAATTAATTGTGAACCTAAATCAAATTTGCGGGCCGGATCAAAATCTCGAGGTGCCGGATTTTGCCCGCGGGCCTCGAGTTTGACACGTGACACGAATAAGATGCTTACGCATACAATTTGCCAAAACATAAGGTCGTAGCTGATAAGTGTATTTGTTCAGGTGAATTCTATACACTCACCGTACACAAATATGTATTAGGCTCCCATAAATCTTCATTAGATACAATAATTATGTGCATAATTGCAGTACACGTGTCAAAGTCGAGGCCTGCGGGCCAAATCCGGCCCCCTTGCGAATTTTGATCCGCCCGCAAATCAATTTAGGTTCACGATAAGTTTTGGCCCGCCTAGTTGTTCGCCAAACCAAAAAGACGGGAAACTGTTTTCAAACTGTAATTATGTGACACTCTTGGCAGATTTTCCGACTTTGAGGCTCAGAAATTCCCCCAGAAGAAGAGTAGTTTATATATTTAGGCTGTGAAACGCTGTGCGTCGGCTGTGTGGTAGCTGCTTTTTAATATGTAATCATTGTTTTGCTTGATTTGCTAAATTCTATCATGTCTAGGGAACTTTTTGGCAGAGTTTTGTAGGGCTTTATGTTGACAAAAACGTAGAAAAAAGCGACAACAATGTCGAAAAACAGCTACAAAAATTAGGAAAATGCGACATACAATAATACAGTCAAAGATATTTGACTTGTTCGATGAAATAAAAGCATAAAAAATAACTATAAAAATGTGACAAATACTCTGAAAGAAGCAACAAAAGCTTAGAGGAAAAACCCTCCAGAAAGGGACGGAAAACGTCCAAAAAATTGTCCACAAAAACCCATCCCATAAAAGCAACAAAACTTTGGAAAAAGTGCCAAAAACCTAAAAAAAAAGGCGACAAATACTCCGAAAGAAGCAACAGAAACTTCGAAATAAAAAACTCCACAAAGGGAACAAAAACGTTGAAAAAATTGTAAAAAAAAATAATTGTTTTTTAAATCGAAAAAAGCAACAAACAAATAAAAAAAAAAAAAACGGCAAAAATGTCGAAAGGAAACCTATTAATTCTACAGGGTAAATTTCATATCCATAAAGCGAAATTTTCAAACACTGTATAACATGTTTGTAAAGTTAAAATAAATAAAATGCAAATAATTAAAAATAATAATTAAAAAAAATTTAAAAAAAGATCTTCTGGTCCATTCTCCATACCGGTGGGTGGCGGTAATGGACCAAATCGTTGTTTCCCAACCGTCATGAAAACCTGAAAGAAAAAGAAGCGCTCCAGACCATGTTGTCGAGCACAGAGCAATCGTTCCTGCTCACTTTCTTGTTGACGTGGTGGCGGTGGCTTGTTATCGGTTCGGGTGGAAATCTCTACATATTCATGAAGCGAACTTAGCAGAAATAGTGCTAATAAAAGCGAGAAGTCATGCTGGACTTTGCCATCTTTGCTGTCACGTTTGTCATCATTTTGGTCGGCGCTGTTCTCTATTTGTACCCGGTAAGTCTGCTGGCAAGTGCGCCATTTGTATGCCGAATTCAGCCGAAGACCCTAAAGAGTTGATCAGATGCCAATGGTGATGGTGTCGTGCAATGTGTGTGTTGCCTGTGAGCGAGGAAACATTAAATTGCCATGTATTTCAATGAGATTCCATGCTCCTGAATGCAACACCACCGGCTCTAGCTGTAACGTTAATGGGAATAGATGACCGACTAGTAGCTAGCGGAGTAGAAGTAGAAAGTGGCATGAAAAGAAAAGATTTAAGTAAAGTACAAGTAGCTCGACTTTTGGACTGAAGTACAATACTGGAGTAAACTTAGTACTTGTACTTAGTTACTTTCCATCACTGCTTAACTCATCAAAGGGGGCATTAGATGTTTGTGTCCGTCTATGTTGTCAAAATGGGTTAATGTGCATTCAACCATGTTTCATGTTTTCAGTCATCCAGAAGGGCCTCCGGTATCCCAGGTCTCAATCCTACAGATGAGAAGTAAGTTGTCCTCTTTACTAGTCACATTTTGCCACAACTTGATGCAGAAAAAGGCCCAAAGTTGAGATGTGATGAACATCACAGCCCTAACTCTAGGACCTGGACCATTCTGCATCCGTGCAGCGACAGACCATAATCGATTACTGCCTACTGAATTTGTGGATGAAAACCATGTGTGATAAGTTATAAGTATCAGCATATCCGTAAGCATAAGTTAATGAATTAAAATGTGCGCTACGTTGGCTCGGCTGCAGCTCTGTGTCTGTCCCTCTGCTCCAGTTGTACTCACCACTGAGTCTGACTTAATGTCTTCCCGTTGACCGTGTAACTTTTAGTTTTCCTATGTCAAAATTGTAAATTAAAACTTGTATCCCCCCCACCTAACTCACATCCTGGCTCTGTGCTCTCTCAGGGATGGGAACCTGCAGGACATCGTGAACAAAGGCAGTCTGCATGAGTTCCTGGTCAGTCTGCATCAGCAGTTTGGTTCGGTGGCGTCATTCTGGTTCGGCGGTCGGCCCGTGGTCAGCCTGGGCTCCGTGCACCAGCTACGGCAGCACATCAACCCCAACCACACCAGTAAGCCATTTCCCCCATGCTGTTTGAATTTGAGGGCTCAAGCATTGCAGCCCTGGACAAATACCGGGGCTCTAGTCCGGGCCTGAGTATTGGTACTTGGACTCTGACTTGTCTCCGACTCGGCCAATGGTCTCAACCCAGTCCATCATTATGAGCTTTTTTTTCTAAAGTAACTTCCTCCTTAAAAACAACAACTGGTGAGGCATGCTTGTTCAGAAAGCAGGTGTTATTTTCATTTTTAATTTTATTTTTTTGTGGCATTTTTAGGCCTTTATTTGACAGGACAGCTTAGATTTGAAAGGGGAGAGCTTTGTGCGACTCAACATAAATTGTTATACTTAAAATACTTTTTATGGCCTAATTTGACCCTTTCTTTCCTCGGTCTTGACTGTCTCATTTGGACTCGGTCTTGACTTGGGCTCGACTACTCCTGGTCTTGGACTCGACCAAGGTGGACTTGACTACAGCCCTGCTACTGTCCAACAGAATCATTAGGCCGGGTACCGAATTCAGTACTTTTTAGGCACCGACCGAATTGCCTCTAACTCTGTAAAGAGGAACAATACGATAGATTTACTAAACCATAGATTTACCAAACAACAGCCTTGTACCTGGAACACATTTAAATGCTGATGAGAAAAGGCGAAAAAAACTTGGAAAAAGACGATCGAAAGAAGGAAGTAAGGCAAGAATAGGGTCGAAAATAGTAACAAATACTTAGAAAAAAGAGATACAAACTTCAAAAAAGCAATAAAAACTTTGAAAAAAGTGACAAAAACTTTGAAAAGAAACAAACTTAGAAAAAACCTTCAAAAAAAAGGTGACAAACTTCAAAAACAGCGATAAAAACTTAGGAAAAAACAACAAACTTGGAACAAAAAGGCAGTAGAAGTACCTACAGCCTTGGAACTGAAAAACATTTTGCAAAAAATGTCACGTACCCCCTGCAGTCCTCCAAAGTACCCCTAGGGGGACACGTACCCCCTGCAGTCCTCCAGAGTACACCTAGGAGGACACGTACCCCCTGCAGTCTTCCAGAGTACCCCTAGGGGGACACGTACCCCCTGCAGTCCTCCAAAGTACCCCTAGGGGGACACGTACCCCCATTTGAGAAACACTGCTCTAAAGTATTGAGTATAAAAAAAAAAAAGCCTCGTCGTTCAACACCCAATAACAATCCCTAAGGAGTAAATCTCATGAGCGTCAGGGAGCCAATCAGCACGCAGCATGCAGACCGGTATCTGAGTCCCGGTGTTGTCATGGCTACAGGTATCAAAAAGATTTGAAAGGATACCCAGCCCTACTGAATGAAGACCTTCTCATAGCATGTCTTCATAGTAAACAAAAATGACTTTCTTCTTTTGTTTGTCTGTCTCTTCTCAGCTGACTCCTTCGAGACGATGCTGAAGTCGTTGCTAGGTTACCAGTCGGGAACGGGAGGCGGGGCCACCGAGACCATAATAAGGAAAAAGGTGTACGAAAGTGGCATCAACAACACGTTGAAGAACAACTTCCCGCTTGTGCTCAAGGTTTGTATCACTCGTGAAAAAAAAGTACGTTATTTTATTTCTTTTCATCACTAATGTAAAACGGTCTCGCCACTCGCTGAAATGAAGCATTCACGCATATTTCCAAATGTAGAATATTGGCTTTTGACTCGTGTTGTAAATTTGTGCTTGTAAGTCTTTTGCATTTTTTTAAATTTCCATTGGTATTTTAGTTCTGTTTTTTTGGCTTGCTCATTTTACTATTTGGGTCTTATTTTAACAATTCTTTCTCATATGAAGCACTTTGTGACTTTGTCTATAAAAGGTGCTATATCCAATAAAGTTATTATTATTTTGGAGATAGTCCGATACAAGTTTTTGCTTGCTGACACACAATCAAGATTAATTTTCTCCTACAACGACGACAATCTATGATGTGCAACTTTAACAAAACTTTATATGAATCGATAGTGTTTTGTGTATTATTATTATTATTATTATTATTATTATTATTATTATTATTATTATTATGTTATGACCGCTGTGCACTACTATCCCTGTATGGATGTGATATGATTTCTATTTTTGTTGTTAAACTCTTTGTGAAATATGAACGAACCCAAACAGTGAACGCCACAGAACTTTCTTTCATTGTCCAGTTTGAAAGTCCGCCATAACGGAAAAAGAACATGAATGAACTACTTTAAAGTAGATTTTATAGATAAGATAAAATAACAATGAAATGCTGCGTTATTGACTTTAGACCAGGTTTTTGTTGGTCAATGGCGAGATCACTTTCCGCTGCCTCAAGATAGCAATACACCCAGAATGCACCTGAACACACCTCCCTGTAAGACCAGCACGCCCATGGGCGCACAGATGGGCGTAAGGTGCATTTGCTATTTAAACGACGCGGGCGCTGGACGGGAAACTGACAACGGCGTCGGTCTTAAACTAGAAAAAACACTTGCGTCGGGCTTTGCGCTGCGCCGGGTGCGAGATAGCGCCCCGCTACTTATTCTCTACCTTGTTTTCCCGAAGCTGTCGGAGGAGCTCGTAGGAAAGTGGAAGGCGTTCCCGGACTCCCAGCACACCCCTCTGTGTGCCCACCTGCTGGGTCTGGCCATGAAGACGGTCACCCAGCTGGCTCTGGGCGAGAGCTTCCGGGACGACGCCAAGGTCCTTTCCTTCTGCAAGAACCACGACGCGGTGAGAGAACACCCCCTCCCTCCCTCCCTCCCTCCCTCCAGGAAGAGAACAACAATTCCAAATGTTTGCTGTGAAATCAATTGTCTCAAAAGAATTGCGATTAACAATATGAGGTAACACTTGACTTGAAGGTATCTACATAAGAGTGACATGACACTGTCATGACACATGAACCCTAACTCATGACACTTACTAAAAGAAGCCTTATGTCAAACGTTTATGACTTGTTTATAATGTTTATGACACGTTCATGACAGTGTCATGTCACTCTTATGTAGATACCTTTCAAGTAAAGTGTAACCCAATATAATTGTCTCTTTCAGTCAAATTCAAAAATATTTATTTATTACTTACTTATAACATATTTTCTAACTGTACCCCCTAATCCTAGTGCCTACCAAGCAGCGCTGCCTGGAAGGCGACGTTGGGGGCTTAAAACACCAAAAGAACCCGCAATTATGTAAAACAAATTTACAATCAGATAATTATGTAATAATTGTGACAGGACTAGTGGGTTGGACCTCTTACACAATCCTAAATTGCGTTGTGTCCATTGGATTCTGGTCTTTATCCCTGCTCCTGTGGGTATATATTACATTTAATATATAATATACACAAATATTGGGAAAATATACTGTATTGCCTTTGAAAACCCACCTTTTGATTTAGCTCATGCATGAATTTATTAGTATTGTAGTTTAACTTACATCAGAGTTATGCACGTTCTGTGTCACCAGTGCGATAGAGCAGAAAGTGGGCTACACCGTAACACTTTTTTTAACCGTAAATTTCTTTAGAGTACCCTTTGTTCCAAAATGCTAAATCAATGCATTTATATTCTCAGAGGGGGGGGGTTCAGATTCCGCTTGTTGGATACAGGTGCAGCAAAATCATCTCATGGTCCAGTGGAATCTTGAACGTAGTTTTATTGATCTCCTCCCTCTAGGGTGTTTTTCTTTTGTCACACTCCCAGACATAGGCGTAATTTACAATCCCCACCCACCCACCCACCCACCCACTAATCAAAACTGGCTAGTGCAACCCCCCCCCCCTCCCCCCAAAAAAAAAGCCTATTATAATTCCCTTTACAACACAGAAAAGGCAGACCTGTCCCACATGTTTTGGTTCTGTAACAATTTGATTTGCATTTGACAGTGATATCCGGCCTAGTGCTGAAATGGCTATTTTTGGTGTTCCAGGGGAATGTATACAAATGACAAGTAGACTAAAAGATGTGTTTGCCTTTGCAACTCTTCTTGCGCGGAGGATTTTGCCAGAGTGGAAATCGGAAACCATTCACCCAGAGCCTCAGCTTGGATGAACGGCCTGATGCTTTTTCTAAAGTTAGACAATATTACATATTCCAGTAGAGGGTCGAGCCACAAATTCCATAAGAGATGGGATGCTTTGGTGTTTTATTTTGAAAGGCTCAAGACTCTTCCCGAAATTTAAGAAGGAACTGTATCCTCCATAACTAACCCTGCTCGGTTGTTTGAGTATAATGATAAGAGCTGATGGCAAATTAGCCTATACTGTATACTTGTACATCCTTTATTCGTACCTCTAAATATGTATTTCTATTTTTTTTATATATACATTTTTTATATTGTTACATTATTTTAATATATATTTTTATTTTATGTGTATTTATTTACTTTATCGCCTACTTGGTACAATACCCTGTGTTGGAATTAAGTACTTTTTTTATTATTATTTATTATTTGCATAGGCAGTATGTGGGGGGAGCAAAAAACACCAAAATGTCTGTAAGCAATTGCTGTTCTTTTTTGCAAATAAAAAGTAATAAAATAAAAAATGATTTCCTTTTACAAAATATAAAGACATTTGCGCCATGAAGTCATGCAGGAAAGGCACAGATTGTTGCAGGAAAAACTCCCCAAAATGCAGAAAATGAAGTGTTTTGATGTTTAAAATTTCAGTTTTGCTCAAAAGAGGAGATCTCCCCCATGCTCCCGCCCCCCACCCCCACTCCCCCAAGTTACACCTTTGCTCCCAGACAATTTGTCTCCTTACTTATTTGTTGAACGGTCTCATTTGAATGCCCTGTCAACCTGTTAAGTTGATGTCGAAGCGGGTCACTTGAAGTCGTCTTTCCCTCTTCTTCTGACTCTGCAGATCTGGTCCGAAATTGGGAAAGGCTACTTGGACGGCTCCCTGGAGAAGAGCTCCAGCAGGAGAGGCCATTACGAGAAGGGTGAGTGGGGTTTTACGCCGGCAGGTTTTCTCAGCTTTAACAGAACTGATGTCACATACCGGGGGTTCTCAAACGCATCGCTCAAAGGTCCCGCATCTGGTTTTTATTCCAGGCCGGAGGTCCGGACTCATTGGCGGTGACAAAATAACATTTAAAGGTCCCATGGCATGAAAATTTCACTTTATGAGGTTTTTTAACATTAATATTAGTTCCCCCAGCCTGTCTATGGTCCCCCAGTGGCTAGAAATGGTGATAGGTGTAAACCGAGCCCTGGGTATCCTGCTCTGCCTTTGAGAAAATGAAAGCTGATATGAGCCGTTTTGGAATCTGCTTGTTATGAGGTCATAACAAGCAAGGTTACCTCCCCTTTCTCTGCTTTGCCCCCCCAGAGAATTTGGCCCACCCATGAGAGAGAGACATCATGGCTTTCAAACGAGCAAAGTGGCAGTTGGTCAAGGCCACACCCCCACCCTCCACCTTGCCCCCCCTCTCCTCCTCAAAAGCTCCAGACACAGAAATGGCACATCCTAAGGAAAGCTCATTGTGGGACTGGCTCTAGTGGCTGTAATTCTATTCTTATATAAAAGAGACTTCAGATACAGTATTAGGGGACCACTAAGGTCTATATAAAAGAGACTTCAGATACAGTATTAGGGGACCACTAAGGTCTATATAAAAGAGACTTCAGATACAGTATTAGGGGACCACTAAGAATATAAATAAAATATAAAAGCATCCAAAGAGCACCATGTCATGGGACCTTTAATCAACTCATTTTGAACTTTTAAGCGACACACATCCCAGTTGAGTTCTCGGTTTTCCTGCTCAACTCTTGTACCGATTAATGAACTGTTACATAGAAGTATGTACACATCGGTACCTTTTTTCCTCGAGTTTGTCACTTTTGACGTTTTTGTTGTCGTTTTTCAATGTCTTTGTCATTTTTTTCAACGTCTTTGTCATTTTTTTCAAAGTGTTTGTCGCTTTTTTCAACATCTTAGTCACTTTTTAAACGTCTTAGTCACTTTTTTCAATGTATTTCACTTTATTTCAATGTCTGTCGCTTTTTTCAACATCTTTGTCACTGTTTTCAACGTCTTTGTCACTATTTTCTAAAGTTTGGTCGCTTTGTAGACGTTTTTGGTGCTTTTTCAAGGTTTTTGTCATCTCTTTCGTCATTCGTGAAGACGTTTTTGGCGCTATTCCTGATGTTTTTGTCACCCTTTTGCGCCTTTTTTTATTTTTATTTTTTTAAACTTATTTGTAACTTTTTTCGAAGTCTTTGTCGCTTTTTCCGACATGACTAACAATTTATTGATCAGTAGAAATTGATTTCAAAATAGAAAACATTCCACATCATAATGTATTGGACTCATAACATAGCATAAGGTTTACAGGCCGGGTCCGGATTGACGCTGTCGTGCTACGTCGTGCTGTCATATACTGTATATGTCAAGCCCTGTCATATATGTTGTTTTTTTTTTTGGAAACTTCACTCTGTCGTTCTTTTTCGAGTCCAGTTTTTTGTCTCGCTCTCTCGCCCCTCCGCTGTGTGTCAGCGTGTGGGAGCAGCGTCGGCTTCCTCCCGTTGTTCAGCTGTGGAGCAACAGGAGGAGAAGTTTGGAGAGGCTCAGACATGGTGTGTGTGGGTGTGTGTGTGTGTGTGTGTGTGTGTGTGTGTGTGTGTGTGTGTGTGTGTGTGTGTGTGTGTGTGTGTGTGTGTGTGTGTGTGTGTGTGTGTGTGTGTGTGTGTGTGTGTGTGTGTGTGTGTGTGTGTGTGTGTGTGTGTGTGTGTGTGTGTGTGTGTGTGTGTGTGTGGCAGCTTGACTCAAAACCGAGTCTTGACAGCTGCAGATAGAGACAGAGATCATGTCTGAGCCTCTCCAAACTTCTCCTCCTGTTGCTCCACAGCTCCCACACGTCGACACACAGCGGAGGTGCGAGAGACCGAGCCGAAAAAACTGGACTGGAAAAGTTACATTACGCACATTAGTTAAATTCCACCTCTGTATATAACCAACCTATTCTGTATTATCGCCTTAATCAGTGAACAGACACTGTTTTGGGGGACTTTCATTGATTTATCTGCCCGGGACAATTGTCCCCGCTGGTTAGAGCTTACGGGAGTTACTTTGCGGATGCTGTCTGAAGGAATGGAAGTGCCGTGGATGCTTGAAATGCAGTTTTGTTTTTTTTCCTTATTGTAACTAGTGCACAAAATATCGACTCGGTATCGTTTTTGCAATACCACGTTGTGCAATATCAATATCGAAAGTGTCCCGAAGAGCATGCGATGTTCCGTTTATTTCGTGGAGAGATGCACCGGTGGCTGTGCGTTGTGATCAATTCTAGAGCCTGCATATTTCATTGGCCAGTCGCCCTGTCACAAAAGCGCACACTTCGACGGCGCGAGTGAAGAGGGAAATGGAGAAAGTGAAAGGACAGAGAGAGAGTGCGAACTAAGTGTGTGGTGCGAAAGGACAGAAGAGGGAGAAAAGTAAGAACATGAGTGTGGCTCGGGGGGAGACGACGAAACTGTGGAGATTGAAGAGAAAATGTTAGCGACCAAAAAGTGATGCCTCCTCGCCGGCGTGGAAGTACTTTGGCTGTAAGCCGACAGATGTTGCTCGAGCTAGTGCACTGTGCAAAACGTGCCGTATGGTGGTACAGCGCACATGTAAACCCTGTTGTTTTGATGTTCTGTAAATGTATTTTGATGCGTTCTTCCCATTACGTTTGCGTTTTTATATATGTTTAGGAATATCGGATTGAAAATTGTCATCACAATATCGCATTTTGTCCATGTGGTGCAACCCTACTTGTAACCCCAGCGTGAGTGACGAGCAGCTGTATGTTCGTGCCAAACACGTGATGACAGTGTATTTTTTTTTTTTTCTTTCTTCCAGCTCTGTCGGAGATGGAGTCGGTGCTGTTGTCAGTGGCGAAGGAGAGGAAAGGCCAGAGGAAGCAGACGGCGTTTGTGGACACTCTGCTCCAGTCCGGCCTCACAGAGCGACAGGTGAAAACACAGAGGAAGAGGAAGTCACTGATTGGATGTCGTGCATAGCTATCTATCTATCTATCTATCTATCTATCTATCTATCTATCTATCTTTCTATCTTATCTATCTTATCTATCTTATCTATCTTATCTATCTATCCTACCTACCAACCTACCCAAAAGACATTATTTCCCTCTCTGTGTGTTTCAGATCATGGAGGACTGTATGGTTTTCACTTTGGCCGGCTGCATCATCACTGCCAACTGTAAGTGACGACCCATCATTCATTCAACCTTCACTTTGACTCGGGTGCAACGGCACCGAGTAACTACAAAGACAACAACACAGAACAGAATACACCACCATAAGAAAGAAGGATAATACGGAGTCAAAAGAAAGTACCAGATTTTCTAAATTGTCCAAAAGGCACAAGTGAGTTGATTTGAATAAAGTGCCAGGAATCAGGGACACGTTTAAAAGCAGTTTTTCAAAACCGATCACGTCTCTGTCTGTTGACCAGTTGGTTAATACATTATTTAGGGCTGCAATTAACAGTTATTCAAAATTCAAATGACCTGCAAAACCGTTTGCATCGTTCTCAGTTTTAAGTCCGGAGGACGAGAAGAACAATGGAGAATTTAAATGTTTCCGCACTTCTCGACACAGTTGGTCCTATTATTTGGCCACTGATGGGTACATCATGTTAAAATACAGCAGTCAGCGTGTCCATAAGTAGCAACTAAAGAGTTGGAAAACGATAAAAATGTGGATTTGCAAAAATCCACCGCTCCCTGTTCAGATGCACCAATCAGGACCAAGGGGGGTGTCTAACTGCGTGTCAATTACTGCTCATGCACACGCATTCATTTCCCTTTTTGGGGCGAGGGGCTTAGGAGACCGTTTTGGGCTTTAGCGGAAAGGGGGGAGGGACCGAGAAGGTGTGTCGATGTTCAAATTCTTTGGCTAAGTCCTGGATCTTCGCAATCCTACCTACAGCACCTTTTTAAGTGTAAAAATGTTGTGTGTTTGGGCAGTGTGTGTCTGGGCACTTCACTTCCTGTCCACCTCCGAAGAAGTTCAGGACAAACTGTATCAGGAGCTGGAGGAGGTGTTGGGTTCGGACCCAGTTTCCTTGGACAAGATCCCTCAGCTCAGGTAAGATCTCTCGAATTCGCTCTACGTCTAACCCATAGAGACAGAGCGCCCCCACCGGAGGGGGAAAACAACTCTCCTCTCTCCGCAGCCATCTCTCTTAATACTGGACCAATGTCAAAGGTTTTTGTTTTCATCAGTCACTTGGACACAAAAACATAGGACGATAGAAGAAAACGAAGTGACCCTTAACAGAAGGGCTTCTAATGTTATCACATTTATGTCCTTGGAAAGATACTGCCAGCAGGTCCTCAACGAGACGGTGAGGACCGCCAAGCTGACCCCCATCGCGGCTCGGCTTCAGGGAGTGGAGGGCAAAGTCGATCAGCACGTCATCCCCAAAGAGGTATCTGGTTCCCTGCTGTCTGTGGCTCTCTGCAGCGGTGGAAGAAGTATCCCCCTCTTCTACTTAACCCTTGTTTTGTGTTCGGGTCTGTGGGACCCATTTTTTCAATGTTAGCTAAAAGAAAAATTATGTTATTTATTCTAACTCATTGGCCTTGGCTCATTTTCTGTAAAGAACAAAAAATAAATATTTTCAATGACTGCACACGGTAAACCCTACACATAGCAATTACATACGAGGTGTTCGGGTCTACTGGAAGCCGAGTGTATTTAAATGTAGGTGCTATGAAACTATGTTGTCTTTCTGCACCTGCTATTCCCACACAAAGTTACAATTTTTTTACATTTCCAGCTCTTTAACCTGTTCTGATTAAGTTCTAAGAACTAAGCACCAATAATGATCAAAAATCTTGTTTCTATTTTTTTTTTTTACCTTTTTTTTATAATTGAATTTCCTTGTTTTCTCACAAAATGATCATAGATGTGATCTCACAGGGGTAAATGGCAAATATGAACCATAAATGATGTATATGTCATTGATAATTGAGCTGAAGTAAACATTTATTAAGTAAAGTACATATTAAGTAAATTTACTGGCTCTCTCTCTGTGTATTTCTCCTCAGCTCATCGTCACTGTTACAACTGTTACAGCCAGACAATCAGTATTAGTGTAGTCTCGAGAACATAAACAATGATTATGCGGGTGATTAAAGGAAATGATAAAGGGGTTATGAAAAGAAACGCAAATCATAGTTTGGTGCTGACATTTTGTGCTTGCCATATTTCAGACTTTGGTCATCTACGCTTTGGGAGTGGTCCTGCAAGATTCGGACACCTGGAGCGCCCCATACAGGTTCACTTCACATACATTTACGTTTGCTTTGGACAGGTTCATCCAGGGGCGATATGGGCCCTTTTTTGTTGTTGTTGAAGAACCCCTAAACTTGATCCCCGGGCTCTAACTCAAAATAACTCCTGAAACGCATTGAACACATGTTTCTAGTTCAAATAGTATGACCGTGTCACAGAGTGGGGTTTATCTTTCAGGTTTAAAAATATTGATATGTCCCAATTTCTGATTACGGTTATTACTGTGACATTCCCTCAGGTTTGACCCAGATCGATTTGAGGAGGAATCCGCCAGGAAGAGTTTCTGTCTGCTCGGATTCTCAGGGAATCAAACCTGCCCAGAACTCAGGTAGAGAAGACTAAAACATCATTATCCCGTGATGCTGAGAAATAACATTTTGTACTTTTGAACCCGCAGTGCGGCCATTTAGCCCCAAAACAGCTTGTAGAAATTTTCAGAAACACTTAGAGCTGTGGCCGGGTTGGCTCAGTGGGTAGAGCGGGCGCACATGTGCTTAGAGGTTTGTGCCTCGACGCAGAGTCCAAGGTTCGAGTCCGACCTGTGATGGTTTCCTGGCGTTTGTTTTCCCTTTTTCGTCTTTTCTCACCTAGCTGTCCTGTCAAAATAAAGGCGGAAAAGCCCCAAAAAACAATCTAAAAAAACAAAACACTTGGAGCTGTAAAAAAGAAGCTAATTTGACTTTGAATGTTCTGTTTTGGGGGTAAGAGTTTTGTAGAAAAAGCCGTAACATATCCCATCTCTGGGGGGGAACCAGGGGCCACCCCGTGCTCCCCTTCTAGCCCCGCCCCTGCCTACAGTGGGCCAGTTTTTCAGTCGTTTTTACAAGTTGAATTAATTGATTAGGATCAACTCCCTGTGTTTGGCTGTCCTGCGTACTTCAATTACATTTTCACAATCGATTACTTTTGGTCTCCTTTTGACAGGTTTGCCTACACCGTCGCTACTGTCCTGCTCAGCACGTTGGTGCGCCAGCTGAAGCTTCACCAGTTGAAGGGACAGGTCATGGAAGTCCGATCTGAGCTGGTGTCCACACCTAAGGACGAAACTTGGATTACCGTCAGCAGAAAAGGCTAGAACTATTCTTGAAAAAAAAACGGCACAGGGGAGCAGAGCTGTTTCTAAAAAAAAATCTATATATATTTAACATCTTGATTAAAGGACCACCAAAAGTATTTCTTAAATGTTGAAGATCCAGTCTGCCGGAGAAACATCATTTCTCACATTAACTCCTGTCTTTCTAAACAACATTATGATAGTTGACACTTTTGGGAATTAAACACTTACAGGGTTAACTACTGTTTTTTTCGACCCTATTTTCCTATATTTTTGTGTCTAAGTGACTGATGGGAACAACAATGTTTGACGTTGGTCCAGTATTAAGAGAGATCACTGCAGTCGGCAGTCAGAGAAACAAACTACAATGTAAGTTAATAGGGCATCTTCAATTAACGCTGACAGGCTCAGATTAATATTCTAAGTGTCTGACAACATTATGGAAAGGATTTCTAAGGAGGTCGACCTTTCTGTTAAAGAGTACGACCCTTTTTTTTAAAACATAAAATCATCCGCGAAATTCGCTAAATCAATCAAACTCCATGTAAATAAACAGTCATTTTAGCATCGTAGAATATACTTCATTCAAAGTCGACAGAAACAAAATAAAACTATGCAAAGCCGTTTTGGGTCATCTTTCCACTTTTTCATCCATCACAACTCTGTATACTGAAATAAACACATAGTTTACAGATGTACATGTGAAAATATGTTGGCTCTATACACGCTAAAAGTATTGTTTTTTTTAAATGGAGTCTGGTGGGTTTAGCGCTAGCGACCTCAGATCCGTTTCTGGTTAAACAGAGAGGTCTTAAAGAGGTTTTAAAGGTCTGTCTCTGTAGGGATCCTTTCATTAAAGTTGTCAGCCACTTAGAATAATAATATGAGCCTTTCAGTGGCAAGAACTGCACTTTTAGTGGAGGATATTGACAATGCACATTTGCCCCATAGGTCTGTAGGGTTACATTGCAGCCTGGTCTGTGGCTGCCGGTTACAGCGTTCACGCTTAATACTGGACCAATGTCAAAGATTGTTGTTCCCATCAGTCACTTACACACAAAAACACAGGAAAATAGGGGGGGGAAAACAGTAGTTACTCTTTAATTTGCATCAGTCCTGAAGGCACCACCACAGTATTTCCATAGATGTCTTCCTGGTGCTTTTAATTGTTTCAGTAATCTGAAACCTTAAGCACATTGTTACCTTGTCTGTTCAGTTTCGATTTGCACTTATTGAAATATGTTCAAGGAGGGAAACTCTGTGGTTTAAAACTCTACGATGGAGAGAAAAACAACTTGTGCTGCCAAATGTTTTTCTATAATTCTTAGTGCAGTTGCCTTGAGTCACAAAATTCCTAATAACATGGGGCTTGTTTGTCCGTTGATATGGCTCTACGTGGCAATTTAGACATTTCATTCCTTTTTTAATTAAACACGGTTGCATATTACATTTTATTAAATATGTTTGAGGATTCTGTGTGCGTTTGTCGTTGTTTTATTTGAATTTGCCCAAAGTAACAAGCAAGTTTCTTTAATCAAATAAAGGAAGCTTAGTTTGCATCTGTGGAGAATAGCAGTGTCACTCGTTATAAATCCGGTTTCAGCCTGAATATGGACATTTATTTTTACTGAATTCATTATTGCATACACCCTCAGCTAATATGTGCTTCTGAAGGGCCCTTGGGCAAGACTGTATTTCCTCACATGATCCAGGCCTGCTGCTCTCTAAAATGGGCCTGTGGAGAAGGAGTGATACAATCATTTAAAAAAAAGGGATCATCCAAGGGAGATGAAGTTTTATTACAAGTATTTTATTCATGGAGTTTGGTATCCCTGAACTGGAAACTAATAAACATGTAACTATATTAAACCTATGCTTAACACACAAGCATTTTTTTTTTTGCCAATTGGGAGTCTGCTGTAATGCATTTCTTATTCATTTTTGGGAACCCCTGCTCTCCACCAGGAGAGCCCTGCAGTACTGCATACGACCAGGGTGGCGCCAGAGAGCCCTCCCCCACACACATACACATACACACACACACGCCGCTCCGCTAAAGATGTGAAAATGGCGGAGCTACAAATGCTTTTGGAAGAGGAGATTCCAGCAGGGCGAAGCGCACTACTAGACAGCTTCACCAATTTGGAAAGAGTCGCGGAGTACTGCGAAAGCAACTATGTCCAGGTAGGCTGCCGCAGACGTTGCGTGGAAGAAAAGACGGTGTAGTTTGCTTTGTTTTTTGACATCACGCTAGTGGCGAACTGATGCTAGGCTAGCTGCTGCTAGGCTAGCTGTTGCTAGCGCTGCCGATGTGATGGGAGGGAGGGGGGGAGGAAATAAAAACAACCCTCTGCCAAGACATTCTAACATATAAAGTTGTAAGGCATCAACGCTGTTTATGTGTGGGTTCATTACTTCCGTCGACATAACGTTGTGTGCGGCTCGTACGTCCATCGTGGACTGTCGCGTTAGCCAGCTTGCTAGCCAGCTGCTCGGCATCACCCCACGGTGTAAATAACCAAACAGGCACCGTGAAAAATCAATCTATATCTGCTCTCTGCGGGATCGATCGCTGCCTCCGCGGACAGCTGGTGCGATGTAGGACGTGGTATCAAGCCAGGTTAATAGGTGATGAGCTTCGGTTTGACAGAAGATTACCAACAACCACTGACATATGATGTTGGACTGGAACACTGCGACTATGCTCTCAAACGTTGCATCAACATAATACACGTGATTTATGGGTTTTAACGGGTTTAACCCCACGAAAATGCTCAATTTGAAGCCGATATAGCTGTGATTTCCTTATTCCATTCATGCATTGCTCTTCAGGTTGGGAGAGACAGTATAATGTTGCATCTCTGAACGTTTTCTGTGAAAGAGGTGACTCATTTTTCTGTTGACTTGCATAGCTGTGTGTGTGTGTGTGTGTGTGTGTGTGTGTTCTCCATTCAGAGCTTTTGATGTGCAGTGTTCTGCAGGTGGGAGCAGTGTTGGTCACCTGATCCCATACTTCACAGGCCTGTTGTCGCAGGGGTTGAAATGTGTCAGTACAAGGTGTGATACTGAAATCTGCCATCCTTGATGAACAGGGCTGATCTGGTCTGACAGGTTGCTCAGGGAAGGCGGCGGCGGTCGGCCCTCGGATGATCATGGCAGCTTGCTGTCTGGCAGTCTGCCCTGGTTTTCTTCTCACCCTGCAAGCTTTTTCTCAGCTGCTGTCAGATGGGCATTACCACTCCTAGATCAGCCGGGATATTTAGTGGAATGCTTCACTTCTAATTCACAACATCCATGTCCATAAATCTAGGTTTGTTGTTGACATTGGTCAGGTACGGTAGTGGACACTTGTTGTAGGGATCGGCCGAACTTAACTTTATCGATTATCGGGCAAATAAAACGCCGATACAGATAATCGGTCTATCCCTAATCAGTTGAACTTGTAAGGTGGTTTTGGTAATCTTGAGAAATGAGATTATACCATTACACCAATACACGATAATGCAATTTCCCCCCATACATTTTGTGTCTCTTTGTGGGTTTTTGTGACCGTTTGTAGTCATGCTGTGTCTCCTTTTGGTCATAATTTGTTTTCTTTGGGGTTGTTTTGCGTCTCTTTTTTTTTGTCATCAACACTTAGTGCTTTTCCAGAAGTTATTTTGTGTGCCCGCAGTTCCTTTCAACAACCAGTTGATCGATACCAGGTGGCAGTAGCTCAGTCAGTAGGGACCTAAAAACATTGTAATTTCCACTGGGCTGCACAATATAGTTTTTATTTTTATTGTTTTTATCGCATCGCAACATCAACTGGTGTAATAAACCCATCGCGCAAGAAACTCAGAGATTTTTTTGTGTTAGTGGAGAGAACGTATCAATTCAGCGTTCAATTTGTTCAATAAAAGAAAGTTGGAAATGATTTCCTTTCATTTGTTTTAAGTTCAACAAGCAGTTTGTTGTATTTCAGCAGAATACTGAAAGCAGCAGAAATGCAGAACCCGTAAATAATCAGTCAAATTAATTTGACTGATTAAGTTTTTGCTTCCCGATACCTGAACTTGCGTATCGGCCGATACCGAGTTGCGATACCACTGTGTCATATATTTTGTTATGTTTCTCAGGCATAAAATATAACCTTCTGTGGCTAGTAGTTGC
Source organism: Perca fluviatilis (assembly GCF_010015445.1). NCBI lineage: Eukaryota > Metazoa > Chordata > Actinopteri > Perciformes > Percidae > Perca > Perca fluviatilis. The sequence goes on along the minus strand of NC_053135.1, from coordinate 18,141,300 downwards.
TGGTCCCACGCATCCATTCTCTCCTTCCAAAAATTATATCGCCCCGTCTATTAGCGCAGCGTAGCCAGTAGACCACACGTGTCAAACTCAAGGCCCGTGGGCCAAATCCAGCCCCTTGCAGATTTAGATCCGGCCCGTTTATCAATTTGGGTTCACAATACATTTTTGCCCGCCTAGTTGTGCGCCAAACCAAAAACACAGGAAAGTGTTTTTTAAACTGCAATTACGTGACATTCAAAGCAGACATATGGCAGATTTGCCGACTCTGAGACTCAGAAATTCCCCCAGAAGCAGCAGAGAGTTTTCATATTCAGGCTGTGAACAAGTTGCTTGATTTGCTAAATTCTATGATGGCTAAGGAAGTCTTTTGAAGGACTTCATGTCAACAAAAATGTGACAAAGCGTACAAAAATGTCGGAAAAAGCAACAAATTTACAAAAAGGTGACAAATGTCTGAGAAAGCCACAAAAATGAGGAAAAAAAGCTACCAAAATGTTTTTAAAAAAGTGACTTGCGGTAACAAAAGCACGTCAATAAACTCTCCATGTCTGGCCCTTGGTGTGATTCTCTCTTTCCAGTGTGGCCCCCTGGGAAAATGAGTTTGACACGCCTGCAGTAGATCAAAACATGTCTCTTTTTCTGCCTCTGCTACTCTCGTGACTTTTGCCACATGAACCGGTTTCTCTTGATGCTCCAAGCAACGCTGCGCCCTCCACACGCCTTTTAAATTATGCTGTTTGTGCGCAGGCTGCGTTTGATGATTTGTTGGATTGGATTGCAAATGTATCTTGCATCTAGGGTTGGGTACCGAAACCCGTTTCCACATTGCAACCGGTAGGAATCGGACCGGATTAGAACGCAACGTTTCGGTTCCACCTAATGTGTCGACTGAAATATTTTCCCTCTGTCGCTCCGAAACGCACGTAAAAATTTCACCCCTTTCGCTCCCTCTGGGCTCACCAAAACGGACGTAAAATCATTTAGCATTCATTCAGCAACAACTCAACATTTATTTTGTTGTTACTAGTTAGTGTAACCTGCAATTTCCACCAACTGCGAAGTCGTTAGGTTTCCATTAAAGTCAGTGTGTGTATTTCCACCGACGGCAGAACGGCGTACTGTCCCAGCTCCGGCGGTCCGCAGCCCTCCGGAGCAGATACGCAGAGCTTCTATTTTTGCCGGATGCCGGTGAGCGCTCCGCAGCAATTCAGCACCGGGCAGATTGTGCGGGACAGGAAGTGGAGCCCAGAAACGAAATAAAACATCCGGTTAATTTTCCAAATAAAATACACCGTGCTGGCGGCGGCTCATATTTTCCCTGCACTACACCGGGAGATCAGCAGGTCAGCACGGAGTCGTTTCCCCCTCTACTCCTCTGGATAGAAACAAATTGTCGTCGGTTTTGTGGTTCTGTCTATAGCAACTACATCCTGTGATATTGCGCGATCATACGAGAATTCGCGAGCTCTCGTGACTTCAGCTGTCAGTCATGGCCGCAGCCGTTCGGCAACAAATCCGGACCCGGTGGGTATTAAAGAACGGCGGAGCACGGAGCCGAGCTGTTGCGCAGTTGGTGCAAATTGCGGGTAACTGTTATTTATTGTTACATTATTGTAGTTGTGTGTTAGGTGACTTAGGTTTTCTTATTATATATTTAAGTACTTTAAAACTGAATTGAAATCATTTTCAATAAATAAAATAAAATCTTTGATGTCGTTTTTAAAGAATCGGTTTAGGAATCGGAATTGTTTTAAAAAGTACCGGTTTGGCATCGGAATTGTAAAAATCCAAACGATGCCCAGCCCTAGTCACTCGTTGACGTCTGTGTTTGTTTAGTAAATCCAAATTGTCTGAGGCTTTGGTTGTTTCCATTTTGATATTCCCTATGTTAATCGCCCCCCAAAATACTGAACAAAATCCGTCTGTTTGTTTTCTTAATGTACAGTTTTTTTTCTTCAGGTGAGTTCAGGTGACTTGGTAAGTGTAGGAATTCGAGCGCTGCGCCGCTTCTCACACACAGACGGCCGCAGCGAGAATAGACACCGAACAAGTGGAGACTGATGTTGGGAAATGGAATGTAATGAGCAAATAAACACACAACGTTGACATATTAATTCTATTTTTTTTATATTTCTTTTCGTAATTCGAAGCATGTTTGACATGTCAATAAAAAAATCTATAGGAAGTCCTAGATTTTTTTGGGGGTATCCTGGCAGTCGCCTCTTGCAGTATAGCTGTAATTTAAATTAAAAAGAGGAGAATAAAATCAATCAGTCACTCAATATCCAATCACAACCCAAAAGGCTGCTGTGGTCCAGACTCTGTTGTAATCAATCTGCTGCTAGTATGCACACCGAAGGAAGGGCATGCTGGGTTGGACATAGATAATGAATGGCTTTGTTTCGGGGCTGCAACCAATTACTTTCCTCATCCGTTACCCTGCATATTATTTTCCCAGATTTATTGATTTTGAAAATGTCAAATAGTGAAAAATGCCCATCGCCATCTTTATTGGAGTGGCTCGTTTTGTCCGGCTACCAGTCCAAAACCCCAAAGATAATAAGACGAGCCGAAAATCCTCGCGTTCTGAGGCGCAGGAACCATCAAATGTTTTGCTTGGAGAATGCCTTCAAAGATTGCCGGCCATTTTCACCGCAGAATTGCCAGAAAGCTGCTACCAGCCAGGCTAAGAAACAAGGGGTCGGTCACGACTACCCACAGGTGTCGCTAGACCCCTTTTACTGGGGCACGTGCCCCAGTGTTGATCTGCTATGCCCCAGTAAATTCTCATGTGTAAAACCATTGTGTAAAGCCGGCATATTTTTCACATTTAACGCGGTGATTTAAGGATTTATTTCGACCAAAAACCCGAGGTGCGCTAGTAAACTTTATCTGCTGTAAGTGCTTGTCTAGCTAAGTAACACTACTACTAACACATCCCACGAAACAAATAAATGCTGTAAATCCTCACACTTAAAGGACCTGGACCCTATTTTTTTTCATGTTTTTGTGTCTAAGTGACTGATGGGAACAACAATCTTTGAAATTGGTCCAGTATTAAGCGATATGAAACCAGTATTAATGTCAGTTATTGGGCAATTGCGCACATTCAGTTTACACCCACAAAAGTGCTTGTTTTGCCGCTGACAGGCTCAGATTATTATTATTAAGTGTCTGACAACATTATGGAAAGGGTTTTTAAGGAGGTCGACCCTTCGGTTTTTTGTTTTGTTTTTTTTACATAAAAACATTCGTGAAATTGCGTTCGCTAAACCCACCAGACTGCATGTAAATAAACGGTAATTTTAGCATCGTAAAATGCACTTCATTCAAAGTCGACAGAAACAAAATAAAACTATGAAAAGTCGTTTTTGGTCGTCTTTCCACTTTTCCAACAATTGCAACTCTAGTTTTGGTGAAATCAACACATAGTTTACCGATTTTACATGTGAAAATATGTTGTCAATGCATGTTAAAAGTGCAGATTATTTGAATGGAGTCTGGTGGGTTTGGCGTTCTCATCAGTCACTTACACACAAAAACAGGAAAAAAGGGTCCAGGTTAAAAGCATTTTTTGTGGCATTTTGGCAATGCATTGATAATAGTAAATAGATATACATTTACCCAAATAATAATTATAGTGTACTGTACCTCAACCTCGCATGCTGCGATACATTCAGGGTCAGTAAAGAACACCGTTTCCCAGCAGAAACATTAGCGGCTCCATCTGCCCTTTGATGCTCTCGTTGATGTGCCCACACAACCTCAGAAGCCTCCTTTCACACTGGCTGCTCACTCCCCATTAAAGTTTTTAAATATACTGAAACCTTTTGATGCAGCAGTTTCCCTCCATCCTGCTGGCGTTGGTGTTTTATTTTTCAGATGCATAACTAGATCTGGTTCAGGATTGTTAATTTTCAGATCCGCGCTACATGGGATGATATTTTAGATTTTCAAATAATGAGAAATACGATGTGCACTAGAAATGTGCAGGAATCCAGTGTTTTCCCTAGCTTTTGTGGAAGACTTAGGTGCGCGTATTAGTTGGAGGTTTATGCATCCTTCCTCATTTTGTCTCTTTGTGGGTTTTTGCGTCTCTTTGTAGTCGTGTTGGGTCTCTTTTTTTGGTCATTTCTTTTTCTTCAGGGTTGTTTGGGGTCTCGGTTATTTGGCGTCTCTTGGTAGTCGGTTTGTGTCCCTTTTGTGGTAGTTTTGCGTCTCTTTTTTTCACATCATTTTGGACCGTTACTATCACCACATCTGTGCTGCACCTAAACCTAACAATGGCGGGGAAAACCCTGGAATATAATCTCAGGATGAGCTTGTGGTCAAGGTTGCAGGTTTAAAAACTCGTTTTACAGAATGTCTTTGCATAAAGCCATTTTTGACCCACATCGCTCTTGGACAGACTTCTTCCTTTGCAAACTCTTAAAATGCAAAATGTGTCTAATGTTCCTCTTCTCTCTATGTTCTCTTTTTTTTTTTTTTTTTTTTTTTTTTTTTTTTTTTTTTTTTTTTTTTTTTTTTTTTTTTTTTTTTTTTTTTTTTTTTTTTCTCTCTCTCTCTCTCTCTCTCTCTCTCTTTTTTTTTTTTTTTTTTTTTTTTTTTTTTTTTTTTCATTCAGTCTCCAGACAAGCAGAGGGCCCTGGAGGAGACCAAGAACTACACCACCCAGTCTCTGGCCAGCGTCGCCTACCTGATCAACACGCTGGCCAACAATGTCCTCCAGATGCTGGACATCCAGGCCTCGCAGCTCCGCCGCATGGAGTCCTCCATCAACCACATCTCACAGGTTGGCAACTGACGTACAAAAGAATTGCCCAAATTTGCTTTTTGGCTCACGTGGCAAGAATAATGATTACTTCACCTTTTTAGTTTATGTCCCAGATGGAGCTTGGTACCAAATGCAATACTTTTTAGGCACAGATTGAGATGCCTCTAAAGTATGGAGTATCGGAAAATGCCTCGTCGTTCAATCCCTAAGGAGTAAATCTCTTCAGCGTCAGAGAGCCAATCAGCACGCAGCATGCCTTTTACCAAGATCTAATAATGTTTGTTATTGGCTGCCTAACGTTACACGTCGCAGAGACACGCAGGAAAACGTAGTAGGAGCTGGAAAATAAATGAAAAGATTTGTGCCGTAATGTGTAATTTTGTAATTTTTTTTAATTGGTATTGAAAAAAAGTATTGTTTAGGAACCAGTATCAAAGTCACGGTATCAGTATTGAAATTCTTTCGACAATATCCAGCCCTAGTGACAGATAAAATCTAGCACCTCTACAACCCATAAAACAAATAGCAGTTATTTTCACGTTGAAAGAAGCCGAAGACTGAACTGAAACAGAAATATCCGTCCCTCTGCCTCTCGTCCCCAGACGGTGGACATCCACAAAGAGAAGGTGGCCCGGCGGGAGATCGGCATCCTCACCACCAACAAGAACACGTCCCGCACGCACAAGATCATCGCCCCAGCCAATCCCGAGAGGCCTGTGCGCTACATCCGCAAGCCCATCGACTACAGCATGCTAGACGACATGGGCCACGGAGTCAAGGTAGTCATTTTGTTCTCCCTTTTAATTCTGTCAGTGAGACTTAATTGTGTGGATAAATCACTGCTGTCAATGTCAACGGAAAGGTCTTAATTAAAGCTCTGTTGGCCCTCTAGTGATGGTACTTAAAGTGAAACAAATTACTAGTGAAACACACCAGCTACAAGGCTATTTATAAAAGTTAATATGATAATTCGGTTACACTTTACTTGAAGGTATCTACGTAAGACTTGTGTCTGCATGGGGTTTTTCTCTAGGTACTCCAGTTTCCCCCACCACTAAAAAACAAACAAACCACCCCCCCTCAGGGTTTCCGTGGGGTCTTAAACGGTCTAAAAAACGTCAAAAATTTCAAAATCTAAATGTTAAGCCTTAAAAAGTCATAAATCCATAAAAGTATTGTGTTCTAGGTCTTAAATCATTTTAAACAGGTCATAAATTTCCCAATGTCCATGTAACTCCACCTCTAATGCTCACTGAAAGTTTTATTTTTTATTATTATTATTTTGGGGTATTCTTGTAGTTATTCCTTTCCCTAGTCCAAATATGAATTGCTGTATATGTACAGATTCTAATTACTCTGTCGCTTTTATTAAATTTTAATAATTTGCAAGTGCTGTTGTGGCTCTGCATTTCGTTGTACTTTTATGTCGTGATATAGGTCTTACATTTCATTCATAAAGGTCTTAAAAAGTCTTAAATTTGACTTGTTGAAACCTGCAGAAACTCGCTCTCTCACTTAGTTGGAAGTCCCTTTGGATAAAAGCGTCAGCTAAACGACATGTACTGTCACGTAATGGCTCAAGGGACATGCAACAAAAAGGTTTGGGTGTTAATGTGACTTTACATTTTAATTAGGGATGTCCCGATCCTGATCGTAATATCCAATCGGAGCCGATTTTGGCATTTTTTAAAACTTATCGGGGATCGGCATTCACCCCATTGACCTTACTTCGATCAGGTACATCAGCTTGTAGTGAGAAAAAAAAGCTGATGGTGAGACCCTGATTTGAATATACCCCATTTGTCAGATGCAGTGTGATCAGATGTTTAAAAAAAATTTCTGGAAATGGACTTTAGAAAATTGGATTGTCTTTGTGTCGGTTAATCACTGCAGAAAGTCTCATGGAAAGGGACTTTTAGAGGTCAAACAATCACTATTGGGTTTCAGCGGAAAGTAATGTAAGAACAAAATCAATGACTCGAGCTTTTCCGCAGGTTGGGAAACTAATGTCACCTAGACATCAGACATCCATTCTGCTAAATATACTCTCCGTCACCTGCTACTGCTGACAGATTCCTGTGCAATGATATTTTTATCTAATAAAATGGTGAAAGTGGCCGTTTTTGGAAAGCTAGTTTCCTACTGGCTTTCTGAACAAGGACAAGCCTTTTTTATTTATTTATTTTTTTTCTTTTCATCCTCCAGAAAAATCCAATCCTTAGCTTCATCCTTACAAAGAGTTCAAAGAACAGATTCCTCAGATTTTAACACTGGGTCTACTGTTGCCTGAATTTGTATGTTCCACATGCATGAATAATTGTTTTTCTCTTCTCCCTCACACGCTAATTCTCTGATTTCTTCTTCTTCTCTCTCTTTCTGCCTGCCTTAATTTATCTTTATAATCAACCGTAGTGGTTGCAAAGGTTTAAGGTAAGACTTCCAAAGTAAGAGCCTCAAACAAGAGTTTTTTTTTTTTGTGATTTATTTATTTTTATTTGTAAAGGTTTTTTGTTTTGAATTGCTGTGAGAGCTGTCTTTTTTTTGTTTTTCTTTCTTCATAATTTATAATGTATTCTCTTTATTGTTCCCCAATGGGGAAATTACAATGTACACTCTGTTGTTGTTATTACACACAGGCCTAAATTGTAAAGAGTTTGTTTGCTATTGAAGGATTAGTAAGACATTTTGGCAAATACACTTATTCCTTTCTTATCGAGAGTAAGATGAGTGGATAGACCCCACTCTCATTTCTGTCAATATGATGCTCGAGGCGCTTAGCTTAGCATAAAGACTGCCCCGGGTCTGTCAAAAGGTAACAAAATCCACCCACTAGCACCTCCTAAAGCCCACTATTAGGATGCTGGATCTGGTTTGTTTTAATCCGTACAAGAAAGTGTGAAAACGACAAGTTGCAGTTTTACAGTTTGTACACACAGTCTTTATTGGAAGCAGTCTTTTCAATGCAAAACATCTGCTCCAACAATCAACAGATAACATAAAAAAACATCTGTATGGCCACCCGAACAACATCTGGCACACACCACATCCAAACATGTAATATGTATGGCGCATACTGCATAAACAAGATCTTCACTGCACGTTCCTTCACTGCACGATTCATCCTTAAACTCACAACTC